>NW_020526010.1:0-85624 GCF_003368295.1 Carassius auratus | reverse complement strand
TGTCCTGTCAAAAGGTATAATAACAATGATGTAAGAATTAGCAAACAGAGGACTGTGAAAACTGTCAGATATAAATGTGACTCAGCTCAGTTTGTTGTCCATGATGAGTAGAATACATATATGTAGGTTTTACTGCCCTTCTACCCCCAGGGGCCCAGTAGCACCCCCCGGAAGAGCCCAAAACTGTACATTTCAAATGGCTGTAAATCAGAGTCCAATTAACATATCAAAGCGAAAATCAGCATGATTACTACTTATGCTATGCTGATAAAATAATGTTGGGCACAGTTTTCAGAAATGAATGGAAAGGTGGCATAAAGGCATTTTACATATTGCATACTCTAAAATACTAAATTTCACCATGCCTCTCAAATATATCATAGTGGTTTACACAGTGAACATATTTATATGTCTAGTTTACCATTCAATATATTATTTATTTAATTTCGTTAATAAAACTTTTTAAACTACATTACCCATAAGCCTCCATCGTTCTATCTATGGAAAGGGAATACTAGGCGCTGTTTTTTGTAGTTCATTGAAGTTATTCTTAGGGTTAGTGTTAGGATCTCGGTAAAAAGGTGATTTTTCTCAACATAGAAACACCCAATGTTGACTTAATATATTTACTAATGTGATAATAGCAGCAAAACATACTTTTGTAACATGATCCGCTGTTTAATATGGATTAAAAGATAATCCAACCACAGACAGTCCTGCGATGACAAGGGACATTCACAGCCAATGACATCAAAGCTGAGCAGCGTCATCACACTTCCTTAACCATTTATTGTCATTCATGAACGCTCTTTTCCGTTTTTCGGCGAAAGGGATAGATTGGTTAACAATAAATTAAATTTGCCACCTATTAGATAGGGTTTTATTAACGTCTACACCTTCTTCCAACAATAATGCAAATACAGAAATTATTGTTATTCAGCTTGACAACAATTTGGCAATATCGATGTGTACATGTGTGTGTACAACACGTGATGTGAACTGCACAGTCACAGTTGTATCTTATCTAACCAATAGATCATTTCATTCAATTTAAAATATACATTTTTTCCTGACCAAAGACAAGAGCATTTACTAATAAAAAGTAAAGAGTTAAATTATTAAGTTATTAAATTAATTTAAATTTGTTTCTGTGATTTGCCTTGCTTTACCAATTAATCTCTAGTAATAAAAACTGAAATAAAGCATAATGAACATACATAATTTTGTAAGAGTTTTCCAGTATTTATTGATATGTCAAACTCATTTAAAGACAAAGTGTGCATATTACTGCACTGTCACCAAAGCTCGTTTTTAAAGAATAAAACTATGAAGAAAAAAAAGGCAGTTATGTTGTAAACGTTAACAATTTTCAGTGTGCAAATTCTTTTATTAAAAAACAAAACATTATAAATATGGTATATATCTTTCAGAGAACACAGTAAAACTATACATTTTCTTAAAAGATTCTATTGACCAAAAAGTGATACACACAATGTAAATGTTTCAAACTCACAAAATAACATCATGAAGACATGCATGTCAAGTGTGCAATATCATCTATAAACTCAATCAGCAGAGCATCACGTAAACACTGATTGTCCGAACAATGGAAGAAAGATAAAGTATACAGGAAAACAAACACCTGCTACATAAAAATGCAGAAATATAACTTTAACAATAACATCATTCACTTCATGACTGGAACTAGGGGATTGCTGTGCATGAATATGTCCTTTACTAAAACTCCTGATGAGAACTGAAGCTTTTTTATGATAAAAGCCCCAGAAGTAAAGTTTACTGTATGAAGCTTGACAAAGAGAACACAATGCTTTATCAATATGATAAATGCTATTTTTAACTATTGTTGTCGTCACTGGTTCTGTAGACAGTACAGTATATGGGTTGCTGGAAGGTCACAATGTATTCATTATAAGGTTAATTAAAACAAAGTTACATCTTCTGCAGAAATCAAACCACTGCAAAGTCTTGAGTCACTGATCCAGGGACCATTTCTCTCTGTGTGTGTGGGGGGGTTAAAGAGTTAAAGAGGTGAGTCCTTGTGCATGAGGGAGATCTACAGTGTTATCTGGAAACAATCCTGTAAGACAGAAAGGATAGAAATATTATGTAATTAAATGCAACATTACTGTGTTTTTTTTAGACCATGAAAGCATAATCTGCAAAGATGCTGTATAATTACATGTTAAATGCATCCATTATTAAAAGCAAGTCATTAATAGCAATATCTAGTCATGGAGATCACGTATAGTGGGAACATGAACTGATGGGGCTTATTTGAAGTAATTTAATGAGAAGCCAATGAATAATATAAACTTTCTGACTGTGTGGGGGCAACTGATTTTCCAATATTGTGATAGTGTCAGATGAGATTGTCCAGGGGCTTGTACAATATCATACAAGTGTTAAATTGAATTAGTGAATTATTAAGACTTTGACGTGCGACTGTATTTAGGGATCATTTTAAAGACTTTTCCCCTTTCCAGATACCCACACTTGAGGTCTTATTCACTTGAGAGTGTGTGTACGTGACTATGAGACTGTCCCCGGTCTTAATAATGCCAAAGCACGGTGTCCTTAACACACACTAAACCTCTCCAATACTTCTCCGGAGCGCTATACAACGCTTAGTGTATCCCATCATGCATCATGTTTTGGAATAAATGTGAGACTTTTTGCAGAGATCTCACAGGAGGTCACGCAACTTTCCAATGTTTGTGAAATATTAATTATAATAATTAGAAATTGAGACTAATTTAGTAGTAAAACAAAGTGTTGCATGTTTTCTTGGTGCACAGAAAAGTATATTTATTTTGTACATCATTTGTAACTTCTTTTTATCACTTAATTAGAAGCACCACAAAATAAATTGTCATCTTTAATAGGGACTATTGAAAAGACATTTAGAAGTTTCTTTTAAAATACAAAGTTGAAACGAACTTTGTCATGTTAAGATCGACACACATTGTGATCTTCATGCTCACTTGGGCCAAATAAAGGAAATGTGCAAAGATGGCAAGTGTGGGTATTTGGACTGTACAATAGTTTAAGAAACAACAAAATGCTGTGCAAATGATAACAACAGGAATGTTTGATAAAAGGGACAAACTATCACAGACCAACCTGCCTCTGCAGCTTTCTGTCTTCTCCATTTCTGAAGGAATACCTCTCCACAAACACCACTGGGGTGACTGCTTACTTTACGTCTTTTCAGCTAAAAAATTAATACAAGGGGAAAGAAAATAAAACAGAATTATATACAGAATGTTAATAGTGATCTGTGAGCAAAATATTTAAGATATAAACCAATATGAATTGAACTGCAATATGGGAAAAATGTTTTTTTTTTTTTTTTTACATTAAAAAGGTATTACAAGCATGGTACAGTAAATGTGATTACTGTGAAATAAGTCATATAAAAGCACATTAAAACACTACCATTACAGTGGTACAACTATAGTTAATTTGGTGATTAATGTGCTATTACTATACTACAGTAAAGCTACAGTTACTGTGGTAAAATAAAAAAAATAAAAAAAAAAAAACATGGAAAATGTCTTGTTTACTGGGTTTTACCTACTTTTGTAGGTGTCATGGTTACCATGATTTCACTACAAATACAACTTACATCTTTGAACCTGAAATGAATATAAAAGGTCTGTGGCACGTCACGTCACGTGACCGATAGAGTTTAACCAGTTAGCAGCTGTGTTCATTTAGTTAAACACAATGAAACTCAAAGACAGCCTCGGATGACCGATGTAATACAGAGAGTAAACATAAGGCGCTCATCTGATTAATAAAGAAGACAGAATACGTTTTAGGACAGGCATTAAAATAGCATATTTACTACTACTCACCAGACTGTATAACTCACCCAACCTGCGGCTCTTGCAAACTGATGGAAAGTATCGCGATGTGTGCTGAATGAGACTTCTTGAACGTGATTTCAAAGCGATAAACATCTCATGTCAGTGACGCTAGAGGCGCTTGACCACGCTTCAGTTTTTGACGCTTTGGGGTTGACGCACAGCGCGTGATGCGCGTAGTGGGAGGGGCGGCGCTATTTATTAATTATGTATTATTATTATTTAGGTCTTTCTGTGTTGATTTGCTGTTTATTAATATTTTTAAAACTATAACGCTAAATCTATCAACATTTATTTAGATGTTATCATGTATTCATTCATTTCTTTATTTTAATTATATTATTTCGGTCTTATTACAGGTGAAATATTACAGTAAGCCAGAACACGGGCCGAGCGGGGCTCATTCTAAACCCATTAGCGGACATTCATATCACAGAATCTGACAGCGATCAGAGGCTCATCAGCGACAGCATTTTTAAGAATCCTTTACAATAGCCTTAATAAAAACTTTTAACTTTAGAGTCTAAAGTAAAAAAAATTAAAAAAAAATTAAAAAAAAATAAATCTGTAGGCCTATCGCTAATAAATAATTTATTTATTTATGTGTATATATTTTTTGTTCTTTTAATTTAAACTAAATTGTTTCTTAATGTGAAAATGTGTTACAGTTATGTGCCAAGGACTTGATATTGAATTATATTGAATTAAATCTAGGCCTATGAAAAAAATAAAAATCAATGAAAAAGTAAAAAAAGAACCATTGCGCATTTTACAGCTAAAAAAGTTTTAATGTGTTTTTGTCACCAGCAATACAGTATGTTGCTCAGTTTTGTACAGTAAGTTAAGCTCCGATTTTTTTTTTCAAGTTTCAGTGAGTTTCTTCTGTTGTCCTGTGAAAAATTAAATAATAATAATAATAATTAATCAGAAAATATTGTGCTGATGCACGAAAGATGCCTCCAGTTGAAATGCATTAGTTTAAAAAAAACGTGCTGCAATCATGAAAATAAGGAAATAAACGTGTGCCTGCCACGAATAAATAGATTAAATTACGTGACAAAATCACGAACTGCCGTGAGACTGGGTTTCCGTGTGTGGACCACGGAAGAAGAGTGTCATTGACTTGCGTTAGAGTTATCCGTGATCTCAGCACAGACTCACTCCGTTCTCCTATCACAGATTTTAGTTAGGCTAACAGAATCAAAGTGAATCTGTGTGATGGCAGGACAATGCAATACTTACAATAACAGTCAGGTTTGTCATGGTATTTGGTGTTTAAAAAAATAAATACTTCAAATGTTGCGTTTCCAGATGAGATAGCACGTCCATTGAGTGAGGTCTGTACTCCATCACTGAAACGATCCGTGTACGGACCACGGAAGATGAGTGTCATTGACTTGCGTTAGAGTTATCCGTGATCTAAACACAGACTCACTCCGTGCTCCTATCACAGATTTTAGTTCTGACTATAGCCAAAATGTGTGTAAAACGCCATCAAACTGGATTTTATGATGACAGGACGAGAAAAAATGCCAAGTTAATTACATGCCATTGCAACAGTGTCGACGAAAAGCTTGTAAGTTCCTAAACAAGTGAGTGAGGTCAGGTTGTGGAGGTCCGTGCCATCACGGGACTTTTGTAACTGAAACAAACGTAATTTTTATGATAACAGGACAATGCAATAACTACAACAGCTGTCTGGTTAATGTCATTATGGCATTTGATGTTGGAAAAGAAACAAATACTTCAAATGTTGCGTTTCCAAATGAGAAAGCACGTCCGTTCAGCGAGTTCTGTACTCCGTCATTGAAACGGGTATCCGTGTGTGGATCACGGGAGGTCAGTGTCATTGACTTGCGTTGGAGAAATATCCGTGGCCGGGTCACGGAATTTGGGGCAATTCCGTGACGGCTTCACGGATTTTGAGTTAAGGACCCGTGGACATTTCACGGAATTCTGTGAGACCAGGTTGGTTGGTAATAGGCACTTAACGTTACCTAACGCTAAAAGTAAGTTTCGTGCATCTAACAACTGCTTTTTCTAACTTCTTTCTGATCTGAATAGTAAATTATGTCGGAAACACTTGAGTTGAGGGAGGGAGATACATAGTCTAACTAACGTTAGCTAGCTACGATTTCAGTACAGTACTATCAAAGATCCTTGCTCCTTCTCAATTCTATGGATTTAAGGACAAACTACAACCAATAGTACAATAGTAATGTTAAATCTTACTTGTGAAAAGTAATCCCGAGCCGTACTTGCGATGGTCCGCCGATTAGAACAGGAAAATGCTGCACAGTGCTCTGGCATCTTAACTGCTGCTACGCAACGAAACTAGGAGTAAGACCGGTTCAAGATGGCGGCCACAAATCTCATCGCCCAGAAGCCAATAGGGCGTCTACCTATATGATGTCTATGTGCCAAACTGCTGAAATCACGTGACCTTGGCGCTCCGAATCACTGATTCGAAACAAAAGATTCAAGTTCAATGTTCAATGACGTTGCTGTCTATAGAGGCCTCACTGAGCCATCGGATTTAATCAAAAATATCTTAATCTGTGTTCCGAGGATGAACGAAGGTCTTACGGGTGTAGAACGACATGAGGGTGAGTAATAAACCCTTTAACACCAGGCGAGAGGGATGTTATTAGGTTCATGAGACTCTATCTTGAAAAAAAAAAAAGATCAGACGACTAGGGTATGTAATTCTGTCCCCTTCACAGTTTTCATTTAACAAATATGCTTTGTATAACTCACAGAATTTATATATATATATATATATATATATATATATATATTAAATTATAATTGTAACATTTCTTTAAACAAGTAAAACAATACCTGATTTCTGAAAGACACACCGAAACAGCAGTGGGGTTATTTGATTTGCAGGTGTGCTGTGCTCATTTTATTCATGGAGTTTACACTCATTTCTGTTTCATAGGGCTGATTGAAATGGACAAAAATTATCTTGATAAAATGTTTCATATCAGTCATATCATATCAGTTTATATATTCATTAAATGTCTTTCCTGAGGTAAGTGTAAAATTGCTTGACATTATTGCTTTCTGTTTTGGCAACCAGATACATCACACTGTGAATTACTTTTTAACGGATTAGTTCACTTTCAACTGAAAATACACACAGTCTGAGATATATTAATGAATATCCTGACGAATCCAAATTTTATAATGGCAGTGAGTGATACCAACAAGTTTGAAGCTGATGAAACTGCTTCTATCCCACCATTTAAAGGTGTTGATAATGTGAGGTTTTTGAAGATTAGTTGTGTTTGGCCTCAACGATTGATTTGTGCTTATCATTTCTTGCAGGATTATCAGAAGTGTGACTTTTTCCACATGACACCAGCCCTCCTCACTTGGCCTTCATCCTCACCTTTTTTCTTTGTTCTACTGTGTTGTGTAAGTTTGTATTTTACCTATTAATTTTTGCATGAATTGTTCATTGATTTTAATTACTAATTATAAATTAATAAGTTGTGTTTAAAAACAGATTTTTGTTGCATTGTCACAGTTACTTCAATTTTAATTATAAATTGTTTTTTAGTCTTGTTTTTAAAACATAATGTTGTTGTAACAATATGCAAATCTCCATATTCATCGGGAAGAAGGAGGCGGGAACCGGTGCACAATCAAAAATCATTTTAATACTCAAAAGTAAATACAAAACGGCGCACCAGCCCCTCGCGGACGACTGGTGCGCGCAAATAAAAACCAAAACATAAAATAATATCCCAGGCCTGGTCCTCTCTCGTCCTTCACGGTCATCACTCCAGTTTTATATCCTTCCATCTCCTACGTGGGACTCAAGACCGGCGGTGGGGCGCAGGTGCAGCTCATCTCCAATCACTACACCTGGCCTCACTCCTCGTTCCCACGCCTCTCGGCCCCGCCCCACTCGCCACAGTTGTATTATATGCTATTATTATTATTACTAATGTATTGTTCTGTCTTTTTTTTTTGTTAGTCTTGTTTTTAAAAAACATTTTATTGTATTATATACTATTGTTACTAATGTGTCGTTCTGTTATTTTAATGATTTGTCATAAATTGTTATTCTTTTAATTTGTTAGTTAGATTTTTGCCTTTTTTTTACTAATGTATTGTTTAAAAATTTTAAATAAACTGTTTTGTGCAATTAAAGCTTCAATTGTTATTTTTCCTTTTTCCCATCAGCAGTTGAAATAACACTTTTACAGGTTTTCTACAAATTCTAAACGTTATACAGTAGCACTATAAAAAATAACATTTCATAACTGTATAATACTATACAGTATTATTAAAAATCAACAGTATAATACTGTACTTTGTAATGGTACAAAAAATACAGTAAAATGCTGAATTCAATATTACAGTAAGCTAAACACTACTGTAGTTAGTATTACAGTATTTTTACTGTTGAATGAAATACAGCATCTACTGGATAATTGTTGCCAGTAAGTTACTGTTAATTTGACAATTTTTTCACAGTGTATTCATTATTAAACAAACCAATAAGATTTCTCTATTGTTTCTCCTTGAAAGGTACAACAAATTGAGACATTTTAATTTTATAAAAGATTTTTGTGTCACAAAAAGGTTTTCCAAAATACCACATAAATAAATAATAAGTTACAAATATTTTTTTCTATTCATTTATTTTACAGTTATGTACTGTTGCTGTGTGTCAATCATTGAGAATGAAATCATATTTATAACCTTTTTTTAACAGAAGGATTATTTAGAAATAAAAACTATTGAACAAAATATTTTAATGCAGGATTTTCTGGATTTTAACACAAAAATGATGCAAACTGTATTATTTAAGCAACTTCTATTTAACTCTAAATTTTCAATTTAAATATTAAATATAGAGGCAAATAAATCTCAGTGTTAAATTAAAAATGATAAAACTTAAATGATAAAATTATCAAATTTAATTAAGTATAAATGCTAAATCCAAATCTTAAATATAAACGTAAATCTTAGATATATGTAATCTTCTAAATCACAGGCGAATGCACGCGCACACATAGTAACACATTATATACTTTTTTAATTTATCACTCGTCTGATTTGGTTTCCGCAAATTTTTGTTCTGTTTTATTGTACCTGTTCCGCCTTTTATTAAAACTAATTTTGCAAACCCAAGAAGGACTGAAAGAACTTTGAACAATATCTGTGGCATAAATATCAATATAATGAAGATCACAAAAGGAATCTGCTGTCAATATACCACCAGTGACATCTAGTAAACCTGCTAGTTGTGGCAATGTGAGGGCAAACTTCATGAATCTATAGTACAACCAAGACATCAATGCCCCCTAGTGTTGCATTTATAAACAACAGCCCTTGACATATGTGGTACAGCTATTTATAGCATTAAATCTATCATCTTGAAAGTCTTTTACATGTACATTTATTCATTTAGCAAAGGCATTACCCACAGCAACATACAAATGAGGACAACAGAAGCAATCAAGACCAAAAGAGCAATAAAATCCAATTGTCTTAATTATCCCAACACATAGCTTAAGTTTAAGTGTGTGTGTGTGTGTGTGTGTGTGTGTGTGTGTGTGTGTGTGTGTGTGTGTGGTGTGTGTGTGTGTGTGTGTGTGTGTGTGTGTGTGTGTGTGTGAAAAAGAATATAGAAAGCTAGTGTTAGAGGAAATATAAAAAAGAAAACAAATAGATAAAATAGAATTAGAAAATAGAGAGTGCTAGAGTTAGATGGTCAAATAAAGATAGAAAAGATGTGCATTTGGTCGTTTCTTGAAGATGGACTGGTCCTTCCACCAGAAGGGAATATTTACTGTGAAAGAGAATTTGTGCTTCTTGGCACAATAAAGCATCATTCACTTGCAGAAGGCAAGCTTCTAGAGGCACATAAGTCTGAACTACTGAATTTAGGTAAAGGGGTGCAGAGCCAGTGCTGGTTTTGTACACTTAAAAAATAAAAAAGATGGTTCTTTAAAGGTTCTTTACCTGCAGTAATGGGTTTATTTAGAACCATAGCATCATGAAGCACCCTTTTATGTGGAAATGGTTTTTTTTTGTTGTTAAAGTTTAGAGGTCTTTATTCCCACATTTTTTTTTTAATCTGTAACTGTCAAAGAACCTCATTACTGATTTTCTGGAGCTCAACCATCTAACTACACAGACTGTCAACACACTCTCAACAGGTAAATGGTTGATTTTCTTTCTTAAAATGTCTATAAATGCTAATTGTTTTGTCTTTTCTCTTTTTAGTTTAAGAAAAAATGCAGGTGTGACCGTCTCTATTCAGGTAAGGGTACTCTCCTTGATTAACCAAGATATTGACTTTATGGTCCATTTTGTTAGATACTCTATAGGGTTTATGCATACAAATACCCAGCCATTCCATGACTTTTGCCTTTTAACATTGTGAAGTGCTCACATACTACTTTTTGGCCTCAGTAAACAATTGTCCACATGATCTTTAGCAAGCTGCAGACGGCAGTGATTTTCTTTTTGGAGATCAGTGGCTTTCTCCTTGCAACTCTGCCATGATTGTTCAGTGTGCTCCTGATGGTGGACTCATGAACATTAACATTAGCCAATGTGAGAAAAGCCTTTAGTTGCTTAGAATTTACTCTGGGTTCATTTGCAACCTTGCAGACTATTACACGTCTTGCTTTTGGAGTGATCTTTGTTGGTCAGTCACTCCAGGGGAGGGTAACAGTGGTCTTGAATCTTTCTGACTCTGGATTTGTGGAGTCCAAACTCTCTAGAGATGGTTTTGTATCCTTTCTCCAGCATGATGACAAACAGAAACTCTTTTTCTGAGGTCCTCAGATATCTCCTTTTGCTGGTTCAATGATTCACTTCCGCAAACATGATCAGACTTTCATATATCTCTGTTCTCTAAATAAAACAGGGCACACACTGATACTCTAGATTTAATGCTGTCACATGGAATTGATGTTGTTGGTGTTGAAATTATGCAGCCAAGCGATGATATCTCAGATCTAGATTTAGTTTAGTATTTTCTTCATATAGCTAAAACTGTAAATTCTACTTCTTGTTACAAGTATTGTAGAACCATCACTTCTACCACAAAAGACTAAATGTATCCGAATTCCTTAAAATCTCCAACACCTCAGAACAACTTGATTATATAACAGAAACTATGGACTCTCTCTTTTCTAGCATTTTAAATACAGTTGCTCCTTTACACTTAAGGAATGTTAAGGAAAACAGTCTGACACCATGGAATAATGAACACACTCACTCCCTAAAGAGAGCAGTCCAAAAAATGGAGCACAGCTGGAGGAAAACAAAACTAGAGGTATTTCGTATTGCTTGGCGGGAAAGTAATCTATCCTACAGAAAATCATTAAAAACTGCTAGATCAAATTACTTTTCCTCTCTTTTAGAAGGAAACAAACATAACCTCAGGTATTTATTCAATACAGTGGCTTAATTAATGAAGAATAAAGCATCAACAAGTGTTGACATTTCCCAACATCACAGCAGTAATGACTTTATGAACTACTTTACTTCTTACATCGATACTATTAGAGATAAAATTGTCACCAAGCAGCCGTCAGCTACAATATCGCATCAGACGGTGCACTATAGACCCCCTGAGGAACAGTTCCACTCATTGTCTCCTATAGGAGAGGAAATTTTGTATAAATTGTTAAATCGTCTAAACCAGCAACATGCATGTTAGACTCTATTCCATCTAAGCTCCTAACAGAGGTGCTTCCAAAAGTCATAGATCCTCTTCTGACTATTATTAATTCCTCATTGTCATTAGGATATGTCCCCAAAACCTTCAAACTGGTTGTTATTAAGCCTCTCATCAAAAAACCACAACTTGACCCCAAAGAACTAGTTAATTATAGACCGATCTCAAATCCCCCTTTTCTGTCCAATATACTAGAAAAGGTAGCTTCCTCACAATTATATTCCTTCTTAGAGAAAAATGGTATCTGTGAGGATTTCCAGTCAGGATTTAGACCGTATTATAGTACTGAGACTGCTCTCCTTAGAGTTACAACAAGTGACCTGCTCTTATCATCACATCGTGATTGTATCTCTCTATTAGTGCTATTAGATCTTAGTGCTGAGTTCGACACTATTGACCACAACATTCTTTTGCATAGACTAGAACATTAAAGGCATTAATGGAAGTGCATTAGCATGGTTTAAATTGTGCTTATTTGACCGCCATCAATTCGTAGCAGTGAATGAAGAGGTATCATATTGATCACAAGTGATACGTAGTACCTCAAGGCTCAGTACAAGGGCTGTTAATCTTTATGCTTTACATTATACCCTTGGGAGATATCATCAGGAAACATGGTGTTAGCTTTTACTGTTATGGTGATGGTACTGAGCTCTATATTTTGTAACAGAAATGAGTTGAACCAGAAAAATTAAAGAGTCTATCAAAGCTGTGTTTGGAACACGAGCCAAATTCCTCAGGAAGTCATAAAACACTCTGTGCCACAAGTCCAAAGGAAGATAACCAACCAACCAACTTGTTCACACAACAGCTTTCAACATTAACACCACTAGAACAATTATTGACAATTTTAATTCGCAGAAGAGATTGTCAAATTTGTTGTTCATAATTGAAATGCAACGCTGGACATCACATGTAAACCCATGATATCGAGTTAAACACTTCCATTGACTTCCCCCCACCTAGCAGAACCAGACTGAAATTCCTAAGGAATTTCCCCCTTGGAATTATAAGGTTACATCTGACATTTTTGTCAAAATTGAGTTATTCACATATTCTTATTCTGTGACAATTTATTTACATTATGTGATGTTTTATTTTAAGTTGTGTACATTTTGGGATTTTTTATTGAAAAAACAAAAATGTTCTATCTACAGAAGTCTATGGAACACAAAAACTTTAAAGCTCAATATCTCAAAACTACTCAGAACGCAGATAGAACCTTATAATTCCAAGGGGACGAAGGGGGAAGGGCTTTGAACCTTTGGTCTCCACAGAAGTCTTTGTCATGAGAATGGCAAAGAAACTGCTTTTTGTACATATATATGGACCAGAATGAACTCAAAAAGACTTATAAATGAATCAGTCCATCGCTTCACTCCATATTCATTTATGTGTAACCCACACATTTGACTATCATGTTATAATCACTTATTGTGTATGTTTTTTAATAACTACAGCATAGCTTAATGATTCATAATTATGTTTGGTATGTGTGTGATCGAATTTGCTTGCTTGAATTAGCACAGACAATCTTTTATTTGTCAAATACATCATATTCGTGTTATAGGAATCATGTCCAAAATTAGACCCTGCAAGGCAGGAAAATTCGGACCACATGCTTGGTAAGATAATCATATGATTTATGATACCCCCGAGCCAAGACAATATCTGATTGGTCAAGACAACATTTGAGGTGTGGCCAACAGGCCAGTTTAAATACTTAGGACACCATAAAATTGTTGCTTTTAGTCTCTAGCTGTGCTTCTGCTATTAGTCATGTCTGTGCTTTTAGTTGTTAGCTTTGCTTCTGCTACTATTCATGCCTGCTCTTAGCTTTTAGCTTGTAGCTTTAGCTTCTAGCCATGCTGTTTAGTAATCACTGTTCTTTGAGCGCGGTTCCAACGTGCTTCGGCCTGCAAGCCTGCTGCTACTTAGCCACGATGAGAAGGAACACAACCTTGTCTCGTCAAACTTTATTTCTTTTCTTTTCCGTTTGAGAGTTTTGTGTTCTGAGTTAAGTTTTGTAACGTCGAGTCTCCGACGCCTGACCTCGGATGCCCGTTCAACTTCAACCAGCGCACACGACTCTGCACCTTCAGCCAACACCCAACAACCACGAGCTTCCCAAGACGTCAATTCAGCGACTACAATTTAGCGACTCCCTTTCACACGAAACCAAGGCAATGTACCCTCAGACATTTGTGCTGGTGTATCTAATATAATTTTAACCCCATTGAGGAACTCAGTGTGAGCGTTAATTAAGTGCTTGATGGTTGTTCATGTCTATGCAATTTAACGTATTGCTGTAAACTTGGGATTCCATATTTCCATTCTCTTAAACTCATCTTTCCCTACCTTTCGATCTTCCTGCAACTTGTGTGAATGTGTGTGTGCGTGCGTTTATGTTTAGATTAGTTTATATGTCTTAGATTTATCTAATAAAGCCTTATTCATATTGAAGTTAATGTCTTAAACTGCTGATCTTGTTGCTGTGCTAATTTATAGTGTTTTCACTATTGTTTGGATATTAATATCCAGTGCAGATTTGATGTTAAACGGCTCGTTCACTGAATCGCAGGGCGTCTCAGTGATCAGCCGTGAAACAGTGATTCTGTTCAAATTCCCTTTAAATTATTAAATGATTCCTTTTGAGCTAAATTGACCTGTTTCCATTACAATTTCTTCGCAGCCCGGCTAAACATACCAATTTGAAAAACTAACTAAATGCATAGTCAATATAAAAAACTGGTTGATGAGTAATTCCTTACTGCTAAATTTTGAAAAAACAGAGGTGTTAATTATAGGGCCTAAAAACTCTGCTTGTAATAACCTAGAACACTGTCTAAGACTTGATGGCTGCTCTGTCAATTCTTTGTCATCAGTTAGGAACCTAGGTGTGCTATTTGATAGCAATCTTTCCTTAGAAGGCCACATTTCTAGAATTTGTAAAACTGCATTTTTCCATCTAAAAGATATATCTAAATTATGGCCTTTGCTCTCAATGTCAAATGCAGAAATGTTAATCCATGCGATAATGACCTCAAGGTTTAGATTATAGTAATGCTTTATTGGGTGGTTGCTCTTTACACTTACAGTAGTAAACAAACTACAGCTAGTCCAAAATGCAGCAGCAAGAGTTCTTACTAGAACCAGGAAGTATGACCATATTAGCCCGGTCCTGTCAACACTGCACTGGCTCCCTGTCAAACATCGTATAGATTTTAAAATCTTGCTTTTTACTTTTAAAGCCCTGAATGGTTTACCACCTCAGTATTTGAATGAGCTCTTGTTACATTATAATCCTCCACATCAGCTGTGTTCTCAAAACACAAAATCAACTGCGGGCGGCAGATCCTTTCCCTATTTAGCGCCTAAACTCTTACATTTAGATTAAAGAACCATCTCTTAACCTGGCTTACACATAACAAAATAATAATACGACCACTGGGACAAGACCACAGGAAACAGATGATTCTTCTGCACAATCTGACTTTGCTGCAGCCTGGAATTGAACTACTGGTTTTGTCTGCTCAAAGGATAAATGGCCCCCCAACTGAGCCTGGTTTCTCCCAAGGTTTTTTTCTCCATTCTGTCACCGATGGAGTTTTGGTTCCTTACCGCCGTCGCCTCTGGCTTGCTTAGTTGGGGACACTTGATATCATAGATTCACATACTTTTGCACTGCACAGAAATGTAACACTGGGTCATTTTTCTCAATAAATAAATGATAAAGAAAATATTTTTGTCTCATATTTTTGATTGGTTTCTTTTTCGTCTACTTTCAGAACTGTGTGAAACTGATGATTACGGAGCCCCGTATATGCCATGCAAGAAAAAATAAATGAATTGTGCGCACAATTTACTAATTCGTTCCCTCAATTTACTAAAATGTGCACACGATTAGTATTGCGTTCCCTCGATTTACTATTGTGTTCACTCAATTTGCATGCGATTTAGCAACTCGAGGGAACGAATTAGTAAATTGTGCACACAATTTAAAAAACGAGTGAACGCAATAGTAAATTGAGGGAATGCTAGTAATCGTGTGCACTTTTTATTACATTGAGGGAACAAATTAGTAAATTGTGCACACAATTTAGCCTTATATTTATTCCTGTGTGTCATGTGCGGGGCTCCGTAGATGATGAATTGGGTCATATTTCAGAAGAAATATAGAAAATTGTAATGGGTTCACAAACTTTCAAGCAGCAATGTATATAATAACAACAAAAATGTTGTTATAATATATATATATATATATATATATATATATATATATACACATATACACATACACATATATATATTAGTGCTGTCAAAATTAGCGCGTTAACGCATTCGATTAATTTGAAATATTTAACGCGTTAAAAAAAAATAACGCAATTAACGTGGTTGCAGTTTTTTTTATTTCCAGTTGTGGCCTATGTGTGTTCAACGTGCAAAGAAATATGGATAAGACCAAGGAAGGACTTTTAGATGGAAAGTTTCAGTATAAAACTCTGCCGGATTACTCTTCAGTCTGCCACAAGAAACATTACTCTTCATTCAGTCTGCCACAAGAAACAGCAACATTAAAATCATGAACTCAAATGTCATTGTTTAAAAAAAAAAAAAAAAAAACAATGACTAATGTAACAGTGCGTAAATCAGACCTTTCTGTAACGCTAACGTTAATAAGCTTAAATGAAAATAACGAAATAATTGTGTAGCGGAGTATTTTTTGTACACAGTGCCGCGAACTGTCAATCACTCCTGTGCGCGTGCATCACTGTCCTCCTCGCAGCTGCAGCAACTTGCGCTCTCTCTCTTCATCAAGCTTTAAAACAAAAAGGGGACAAAAAGATCATATTATCTTTGTGCATAGGCTATAGATTAATTAGATAAATTAATATCTAAATTTGTGCCTTGCCGTCTACGGTATTTTTTTAGAACTTAGAAAAAAGATGCTGCAGCCAATGAACAGCCAGCGGGGGCTGCAGGACGACTCAACCTCCGCAGACAGTTTTTAATGTTTATCAGACAATAAATACTCAAGATTTTGCTTTAGTATAACTCACAACGAGTTTCACACACCTTCTCCGGCCACGTTGAGTTGTTGACACTTAACAGTGGGAAAAGCAACACATGTGCTATTCACTTGTATAACTTAAGGGTGAATGGGTAATGTAGTTTCTGCTCTGGGTGGGATGAATTAGGAAGCTTGCATTGTAAAGGGCGCTCTGAAAATCGGCAGTGCAGGTAAAAGATTAAAACCTCTATTAAAACAGATGTCCAAATGAGCGTACCGGTACGCTACAAGCACGTTCTGGGCGCACGGAGAGGTGGTGGTACGCTCAAGAGCTATATTGGAAGTGGCGGTACTGAGTACCGGTGTGTACTGGCCCACTTAAAGCACTGGCAATGACTATACTTTGGAATTTTTTTGCAGTCCACTTAGACTTCAACATAGAAATCATTTTTGTTTTTTATTGGCATTGATTGTTTTGAAATTCAAATGGTACTTACATGCCTGTGTTTTTATTTCTGTAATAAATATGGCTTTCAAGCCAACAGTTAATTTGGAGGATATTGATGGTTTATTGCAGGTATGTTGTTTACATGAGAAAATCTGTGTTACAAGTTAAACAAAAATTCCAATAAACAATCATATTTTGAATTTAAATAGTTTAAATAGTTGTCTTGAGTTTACATTAATTATTTACATTTTACATATCCAAAAAGTTTCAGTCTTTTAATTGCGATTAATCGCGATTAATCGCGATTAATTTAAAAAAATTGTGCGATTAATTAGTTAATTTTTTTTAATCGATTGACAGCACTAATATATATATATATATATATATATATATATATATATATATATATATATATATAAATGATGTATATATTAGAACAACATAAATATTAATTATTAACAAATGAAATGAAGAGCAAAACAAGGTAATTAGGAAACAATGGCAGAGATTTTTTTTTTGTATTGTTTATTGTTCTTTATCACAGGCAATAATAATAGTGCACTTTCATTTTTTGAATTATAACACAGACATTTATTTTCTCATCATTATTTTTTTCCCTTCCAATTTAATGACTTGCATTTCTTACAAAAAAGTTCCTACTGTGCGCGATGGGGAAGAGTACAGCTTTACAATCTTAAGAGGAGTTATCAGTAATGACGACAAAGGTAATCAATAATCATCAGATGAATATAGAATGGATAAAGAATGAAGATATGAGTAATATTTTCTGTTTACAACGAACAGATGGGGGGAGGGGGGAGCATACATTGGGGGCAGGCAGGGTGTATGTATATAATGAGAGAAGAGGGAAGGGGGTGGTCTAAAGTATAATTCTATGACTGGGAGTCAGGAGCAGGACGAGGTATATAATGTATGGTAATAAGTGAAGACTAACAATACATATGAAATGTGATACGTGTGCTGTATGTGTGAGGCGATTAACAAAAACAGAATATCATTCAGTGCATTATGTGAAAGGGAGGAGGAGGAGAGGATGGACACATAGAGCAGGAGAATGTCATGAACACAGAGAAACCATGTGAAGTCTATTTCACATTCATTCAGAGTCTGTATTTGCACACTCCCAGACTTACCCTGCCTCAGAACTAACAGAACTGAACAAAGAACATCTTCTGGGTTTTGCTCTGGCGTTTTCTCTGCCTCTGCAAGCGGGCAAGTTTGAGAGCGCACATGCTGACCATTTTGTATATGTGGCTTTAAGGCATTTGATGTGTACTAAAATAAGAACATACCCCCTATTATATCTAATGAACAATGCACCTAAACATTCAACAGTAGTGAAATATATTCAATGTGCTATGGGAAATCAATTCAGGATGATGCAGGAGCTGCTCGATGTCTGAACCGTCCGAAGCTTTGTCTTCAGCTATACTATTTTTGGGCAGAAGTGTATGTGATGGCTGCGGGATGGTGGCAGAGGGAGGACCAGAGCAAAACCTTGCTTTGCATTTAGTGCTCCTTGCGTCAGGAAAAGAGTGGAATGGAGGGAGAGATGGAGAGAGAGAAAGAGAGAGAGAGAGAGTGAAGCATTATGGTCAGATTCTGGGCTTCAGAGCAGAGGCTCATTGGAGAAAGAGCTTTTAAGTGGATATTCAGGATCAGGTTCTCCCCCATTCACACATGTAATGAGCTTAAAAGCCCCACTGATCCTGAGTCTGCACTTAAGAGAGCACTTCACTGATTCCCGTGGGTAGGCGAGGAAAGGGACAACTATTTTTTTGAATACAATTCTCTTTTTAGGACACTGCATTCCAGTTTCAAAGTCCTGTTATCATTCATTTTGTTTTACAAGATCAGTTTTGAAAAGGAGTGTGTGTGTGCATGTGTGAAAAAAGAATACTGCTCGCATTTCGTACGAAGGGCTGGCCTGGTACGCACGAGTCCGAAACTTTGGGCTCTTGTCTGAGTAACATTCTCAAAGATGAAGAGTGAACACAGAGGGCCTTCTTCTCATTCCCTCTGTTTTGTTCCTCTGCTTTCATAAGGTTCACTTCAGTCTTTACGTCATACATCCTGGAGGGTTTAGAAGTCTCTTTCCTGTGGGAGACGTCCAAGGCATGGAGCCATTGCTTGGATGAAGTTTTTCTCCAGCTTTTTCTCCTTTGGGAGTTTTCTTCTTTTTTATTGAAAATGAAATGAAAATGAGATGGGTAAACGAAGGCTACTCAAATGGTTTTCAAAAGGACATTTGCAGCATTGATATCAAATATTTGAAGTTTTCTGCCATTTTCTAGTTAGAAATTATTCCACCCCTGTCGTTTGGACATTAGTAGCATCAACACTAATCCAATAAATAAATAAATAAATAAATAAATATTCACTGAAATAAATATATTTAAATAAATTAATTAATTAAAATGTTTTTTTTTTAATTCACTTAATTTTGTTGCTGGAAATATTATAATATAAATATTCAAATGTAAAGCAAAAAATACTTTTTTGGACTTCTATTTATGATGGAAGTTCTACCAGGAATCACATGAGAAACTGGTGAAGGCTTTCACATTTTTTCTCACACTATCTCTTTGTAAGACACAAAGGAGTGACTGGCTATTTTGTTCCTCTTGTTCGGTCTCTGTGTGAACATGTCATGGGAAATCTGGATGCCTGCTCATCCCTCCGTGCCCTGCTTAGTGAGTGGGATGAATCTGAGATACTTTCAGAACTGGAAATTTTGCCAACTGCAGCTTCCAGTGGGCAGCTCTCCACTGCATTTCTGACACTGACTGATTTCAGATCCACAACATATCACAGAGTTCAGGATCTACAACACAAGCTTGAACAATCAGTGTTAAACATAGCCTATATCTTCAACACGTAACATCTCACTAAAGGCCTTATCCGTCCTCAGCTCATGAAGGTATAATCACACAGGACTTGTGTTACAAAATTTAGATCGCCATTCTAAAGATCCCTATTATTTTCTTTACATAGTGTTCTAGAAATCCTTTTTTGTGTTCCAAGTGCTGTAAGGAATGGAGAACTTCCCACTTTTTCCCACAATGTTTGCTTTTCTCTACCTCAAACAGCTCATTGTGATTTTCTGATGGATCATTGATTATGATGATGAGGATGAGGATGATAATGAGGATGATTATACGTTTTGGAGACATTCTTTCTTGTCCCACTTGGTGTTTGTTCCTCCTTGTATAGTTTGTTGCCATTAGATGTCCACCGGATGTCAATCTCCTTGTTTGTAGAGTATGAAATAATTTATAGCTGGGGTTTCTATTAAGCGATACAGCTTGCTTTCATTTTTCAAATCCTTTGTTCCTAACAAGGATACTTGATCGTAATTCTTTTTCATCAGAAGATTATTTGCATGAAAGAACACTTCCATGTGGATAGACTCCTGACTCTCCTATTGTCGCAGTTGGATCCCAGGGTTTCCACTAGTGATGTGAGAATCAAGGCTGAGTATACCTGTTGTCGTCTACTGTGCAGATGGACTATGAGGGAGTCATGTCTGGGGGGAGTCAAGAGCGGGGATTGTTCCCACCCGCTTGACAGCTTGTCTGATTAGTTCACTTAGGGTTGAGACTGGGTCCCATTTGAGGACAGGAGGCGAGTTTTATCCTTCCCAGACCCCTTTCTTTGTAGTACACTCACACTACCGCCAATACTGCTCCCTTCTCCTCGATCGCTGCGCTCTGCTCGCTCACCGCGATCACCTCCGCCCTCCGAGCGACGGGAGTTCTGTCGGGTCGGTGTGCTGGGTGCGCGAGACGAAAGCCCATTTTTCTCATCTGGGAGAAATACAAATAAAAGTACATTAAAATCAAAAATAGAAATGAATTTTAAGTTCAGATTTTTATACATGGTACATTAAAATGTGAAACCTTCACATTTCACTAATAAAAAACTAAAGATTAAAGATCTATAAAACCAAACTAAAAATGGCCACAAATTAATTTTAGTTTTAGATTTTGGTACATGGTATATAAACCTTATCATTTTTTCTGCATTATGCATTAAAATGGCATGCGTAACCATGTGTTTTAATATCTAAATATAACATTTACCATAATAAACTTTGGCTGCCCTAAAATATGAAAATTTTAATTAAAAAAATATACTACTAAGCTTAAAAACTAATGTACACAAATAATCAGGGGCGCACATAAGTTTTTCAGCCTGGTTCTCACAAGAGCACTGAGACTTTTTATTGTGGTCTTCACATTGGATCCATTAAATAAAACTATTAAAAAAAAATAAAAAATAAAAAGATTAATAATTATGATAATAATGTAATTGCATGTTATTTAAATTTAAAAAATAAATAATAACAATAAAAAAGTGTGAAGATGCTATTATATTTAAAATAAAGAGAACATTAAATAAACAATTCAATTGTTTTATATAAAACTTAAAAATAAAATGCTAATATTTACTTTTTTATATATGAATTTTATGCATTGTGCTTTAAAACCGGCAGCCTAGATGTATGCTTTCAGTCTGAATAGAAATCTTATACATTATTACAGTTTGTCCACCTAAAATGGTAATTGTGCATTAACAGCTGTCAAGTACGTTATGCAAATGAGCCGTCTGAACTCATTTACACAGCGCATTTTTTATTTTGGTCAGGTATGCGCACGTGCACCCCTGTAAATAAAAAAAAAAATAGCTTAAGATTAAATGTGGCTAAAACTAAACTAAAATGAATTAAAATATCTGATTTAATTTATTTTGTATGATGCTATGTTTTTGGGTGGAAGTGTGCATGTAACATTCACCTGTAAGCGCCTGCACCGAGGGCTGGTCATGTGTACTGAGCAGCTGAGTTTGAATGGTCTCTACCACTCTTTTAAACCTGCGACTAGGACCTGAAAAACATTATCATCACATCTGTAGAAATGACAGCATGTACAGACTCATGACACTGGCTCTCTCGTCTCCTAAATACCTGATAATAGGGTGAAGGTGACACTGTAGATGCCAGTCTCCCTCCTTCCCTCCCTTTCTCTCTCTTTCTCCCGCTCTCGTTCTCTCTCTCCTTCAGAGAAGGCGATGTCAACCTGAAATTTGACAGGTTTCTGGAAGACAGATGGACCTCCGGAGGTCTTGTACTCCGCCCGGAAACTTGTCTGAGAGATGACACTGTGACTCAGGGAGGGAATCTAGAGGAGAGCAGAGATGTACATCAAAGTTTGAATCTTCAGAAGAGAATGAACAAAGCTTATCTGAAGTGAGGAAAGCAAACACCTAACATTAAAAATATACTAACTGATAGAAAGGCATGGACAATATCAGCCTTGATTGAGCTTAGTGGTTTGTCTCTGATCACCACGAATATTTGCTCTTCCCTCTCCAGACTGATGAAATTTCCAAACCAAGACTTCTTTGCCAGCCTATAGAAAAATATGACAAAAATGCAGATAAATATACAAAATATATAGTTCACATACATATATTATACAAGAATGTTCTCTTTGAAAATGCAGAGTCTTCTCATCTGCCTTCATTCCTAGAACTGTACACATTCAAGGTAAAGTAGCCAGATAATGCTGAAAAAGCTTCAGAACAAACACTAGATCACTAGATCATAGGAGCAGGTTTTTGCTGTAGCAACATTGAGCGTATGACACATTGCTTACATAAAATGCATCAATGTTAAAAATCAGTAACTGTTTTCATTATATGGTTGATAACCAATACATGTCTATTATCAAAATTCTACTTTGTGTAAATTGATGTAAAATTAAACACAAAAAAAAGTTAAACCAGTGGTTTTAAATGCTCCTGTTGAATTTTAGTATCACATTACAATGCACAGTGTAATTTCAGTGTTATGTACTATTATAGTATATAATAGAACATATAGTAAAAAAAATTGCATTATTTTTTTTTTTTTTTTCGCCATTATTTAACTGATAAAAGTACAAAGAAAAAAATTCTAAAGTGTTCACTGATCAACATAAATGTATTTTGTAAATGTACAAATTTTGATTTTGATGCTGAAACACACTCCAAAAAAGTTGGGACAGAGGCATGTTTAATGCGGTCACCTCAACTTTCCTTTTAATACAATGTTTCATTGTTTGGGAATTGAGTATACTAATTGTTAAAGTTTTGCAAGTTACATTTGTGTCCAAACTCACTTGATACAAGACTTCAGAAGCTCAGCAGGCTTTGATCATCGTTGTCTGATTCTCCTTTTCATGACATATTCTCTCTGGGTCTACAAACCACACTGTTTTATCACATGCAGAATGAGAGCAGGCATTATCTTGATCTAATAACCATGGACTTCCCATGAAAGACATTATCTTGATGGCAGTATATTTCTCTGTACAATCCCAATATATGCCTCCATGTCAATAGTACTAAAATAAAAAATAGTACACAAAATAAAAAGCAAACATAAAATATGGCCCAGGCCTGGTCCACTCTCGTCCTTCACTATAGTCGCTCCAGTTTCATATCCTTCCATCTCCTACGTGGGACTCGAGACCGGTGGTGGGGCGCAGGTGCAGCTCATCTTCAATCACTACAGCTGGCCTCACTCCTCGTTCCCATGCCTCTCGGCCCCGCCCCACTTGCCACATAGAGATTCAAGTTGCATTTCTTAATGCAGCAGCAGACTGTTTTTCTGAAGTACTCCTGAGCCCATGTGGCTATATTTAACACTGCAGCATGCAATGCCATCTGAGGGCTCAAAGGTCAAGCACATTCAACTGAGGTTTCCTGTGATTTCTCTGGATTCCCTGAATCCTTTCACAATATTACATATGGTAGTGGATGAAAACCTAAATTTGTTGCAATTTTGCGTAGTGAAATGTGATTTTTGATTTGTTTGACACTTCTCTCATTAAAATTGCCACAAAGCGATTGAGCCATGATCCAGCTTTGCTTGCAAAGACTGAGATGCTCCTTTTATACCCAATATTTATACCCTGACTTTTTACCATTTCACTGCTTACTGTCAACTGTTTCAAAACAGTTTAACGTGGATATTCTGTAACCTTTTCACTTTTATTTTGCTTCTGTCCCAACTTTTCAGGAATGCGTTGCAGCCATCAAAAACCAAATACATTTGAATACACAGTGAAAACTTTGGAAATATTATCCTCTCTGTGGCTGTTTTCAGACTCTGTGTGCAAACCAAAATATTACTGGATCATTACAATTAACGGCAAAAATAATGTTTGAAATATTTGCAATGTTTGTAAAAGTAAAGTGATATTCCCTTCTTACACACTACAGCAAAAGATAGAAATAACTGGTTTAAAAAAAATTTGGGTTGGTGAAAATACTGATTTATTCCTCTAAATACTTACTCTGGGCTGGACTCTGGAGTTAAACTGGACATATCTTCTGACGTAGGAACTATTGACACAAATAAAAAATATTTTACTATGACATTTAACTCAATGACAGCAATACTTTGGAGATGCTCCTCTCACCCTGTAGCCTTCGACGGTGGAAGCGTGGCGAACCCAGCAGGTTGTTCTTGAAGGAGTTGAGGCGAGTCCTCCAGTGGGCTGAACTACTGGCAGCCATTCCACCACTTCCCCCAGGACTGGAGGGCGGGGTTAGGGACATGGAACCACCGCCCACACCACCACCTCCTTCAGCTCGTGAAGAGGAGGAAGAGGAGGAGGAGGAGGGCGGGGTGGGAGGGGGGTGCTGGGGATGGTGCACAGGGGTCCCCAGAGGGGTGGGGAGTGGGGAGCCCTGTGGGGTGACCTGCGACACATGGGGAGAGTTAGGATAGATGGTCTTAGTGACAGACTTCAGGACAGAAGGAGTAGGGAAGAAGAAACGAGGAATGGGGGACAGGACTGGAGAGGGGGAGGGTGAAGGAGACGGAGGAGTCTGCAGGGGGAGGGACTTCATAGACTGCAGGTGGGGGCGGTCAGAGGCCGCTTTTGTGGGTAGGGTCTGGGTTTTTTGGTCAGGCACGCGTTGGGACACCCGGGCTGTGGTGGAACTTCCTGCTTTGGGGTCTTTGGACTGGGTGGTGGAAGCAGTGGTGACTTCAGTTTGGCTGAAAGTGAAAACTGGGCTCTGACAGGTAGGAAGAGAAAGGACAGAAGGATGGAGAGGGAAAGAGGAATGGAGAGATGGACACAGCAATGGTCATGAGCGTTAATGAAAGATATGGTATATGATTATTAACATTAGAATTAAACTGAGAAGAGTTAGGAAAATGATGCAAAGCTCTTTAGAGAAGCACGTGAAATCTAGTATCAATTAGTAATGAATGTTAGGTCTTTAATTGAGGTGCAAAATGCAAGTTAAAACAAGCTCTTAACATTTGTGTGTGTGTGTTTGGTGTGGATAATGACTCCAGTATGAGGACAGTATGAGATAGATGAACATAAAAAGAGCAGCTGAATCCAGTTCAGCTTTGCTATTCATAGCACAATATCAAAAACAAGCACGAAACCTTTCACCATTGTAAAATGAGCTCTACAAAGTAGTATTTTACTTCTAATCCAGTATCAGTTAAAGATGTGGAGTCACTTACTCGAGGGCTGCTGAGGGGACTGGATGAGAGGCCTGTTGAAGCTCCGCTAACTGACCGAGACCTGTCAGAACGCCAGGACATATCAGTCAAACATCCCTTTATATTCACAGATATCTTCATTATCTTAGATATACACCTCTAGTGTGAGTACAAGTCTTAGTAGGGAATTCACTAGGAATTCACTAGCACCAACTTATACTGCTGTTCATCTGTATTTTCTGCTCTGTGGTTCTGGATATATATTTTTGATCCTTCGGTCATTTATTTGATGAATTAGGAATATTTTACATGGTATGCCGCAACCACAAGTTCATTTTGACTATGAGAGACGGGGCCAGCAATGTTTGGCATTCACAAGAGTCCAGGTGCTGTGTTGTGCTAGCTAGCAGCGCACACTGTGGAAGATTAAAACGTTTTTTTGGGTGTTTTAGCAATTTACCTTAATCACAGCTGTCATTTTGCTTTTACGTGATCAAAAAACAACATGAAAGAAAATAAGATAATACTTGCTGTTGCAGATTTTCCTGAGCTCTATGTGCCTAAACATAACACATACATTGATTTCAATTTCTTAAATTTGTTTCATTAGCTTTCACTTAGATACTGCAAAAAATACAATATTATACAGTAATTGTCTGAGATCAAGAATGTTTTAACTTGCTAGTATTTATTATGGAGCGGTGTTGGTACCAAAACCGGGAGGTGGATCTAATAGACTGGGAGTCTGAACTGGAGATTGAACTACCCCCTTTTTTCCTCAACCTGGGCCCCCTGAACCTAGGCATCCCCCTAGCTTGTTGGCTATCTGTCTCCGCCTTGGGCTCCTCCTCCACCTGCTCCGTCACCATTGGTCGGCAGCCACTCCTCCTCCATGGCTCCTCCCTCCGTCGGCTCCACCATGGACTCTGTCTGCCCGCTCATCCCTCCCTGATAGAATTGTTACAGCATGGGATGCGTCTTCCGGGAGGGGGGAGTTATGTCACGCCCCAGACTCATTTTGTTGTGTTTTCCCTCCCCATGTATACTGTGTTCCCTTTAATTAGTCATTCCATGCACCTGTGTTTTCCCAGTTGTCATGTGTTTAAATTCCTAGTCCTTTCAGTTTGTTTTGTCAGTTCTACTTGTTGGATGTCTCCTTGGTTTCCTTTCTCTATTTCGGATTATTATCTCCAGCATTTCTTCATTCCCTTCTAGCGGGAGAGTGTGACAGTACCATCCATGTAAAATTCCTTTTCACTGCTGCCATGAATAATGATAAATAGAACATGCATACAAACATTTCTTTTTAAATAAATTATGAGAGGCAAACAGCTTTTGGGGGGAATAAGTTCCATCTATTATGAGTCTAGCTTACATATTAAAAAAAATATATAAATGCACAAGAGCGCATGGTTAAAGTTGCAATATTTACTGTAATAGTAAAAAAAAATGGTGCCAAAATAGGCCTATCACACCAAATTTGTGCAAGTCATCAGTGAATTTACCCAGTATTGTATCTGAAAGGCACTTGAAGTTGAACAGAGGACACATGTGGTACATCATGCTTGACTTTCAGATGAAGGTTAATACAAAGTTATCAAACAGTTGGCATGTACCTCTGGCTATGTGCAGAGGTATCCAGTGCTCTGCGGGGAGGTGTTGGAGAGCCCTGCTCTGTCACACTCAGTACCTCCAGACTCTTTCTCTCCGGCCGACAGCGCCCATGACGGGTCAACATGGGCGAGTCCACCCGCTTACGGGGAGGATCTGATCACACAACCACAACAACACACACACAGCCACTGTAACACAAACATCTACTGTGTGCTCTTCATGAACAATTCACATTACAAACCTTACTATATCCATGATGGAATCTAAGGTTTGTTTTATATATATACTATATAACTATATATAAAATATACAACTGCAATGCAGCACAGATTATCTGTATTACAATGTTTGAAGGGAAATTAGCATAGAAGCTGAAAAAGAAGTCCTTTTCAATGTCTTAATGAGAGACGGAATGCTTCTAAGCAACAGGGTAAATTGTACCTGAATACAACATGTGCATTATGAGAGACGAATCATGGCATGACAGTGAAATGATGGACTAACATAATAGGGTTGCACATTTAAGTCCAAAAATCTGATTGCAATTATTTTCTCAAATTTTCAGATGTGCACTGTGATACAGTAAACACTGACTATCTCACAGTTCATTGCAGCTTAAATTTTGAAGAAAAAGGGACTAAAAATTACACTGAAAAAAGTGTGCAAAAACTACAAAATTATAAGCTTTTCTCCAGATTGTCCCAAACTCATCTAAATAGCCAGAAAAATAATTATTTCAGTAAAAAAAAGTGTACTGAGTG
The DNA here is from genome assembly GCF_003368295.1 of Carassius auratus. Lineage (NCBI taxonomy): Eukaryota > Metazoa > Chordata > Actinopteri > Cypriniformes > Cyprinidae > Carassius > Carassius auratus. The sequence goes on along the minus strand of NW_020526010.1, from coordinate 57,656 downwards.
AAAAAAAAATCCAATAAAAAATCTTTTCTCTTAATTTTCACATTGTACCTGAAACTTAAAGGCAACTCAAATCTCTTTAGTCAGCTTCAGCTAATAATCTATCAGTCGACTTTACATTCATACTTTTGTTTTTTTTGGATCATTTTCAATGTGAATAATAGTATTATTTTTATTATTTATATCATTGTTTGTTACTAGCTTATTTTTAAAGACTGTAGTAATTATTTCACTGTATTTCTTTGGTAATATATTTCCATCCTAATTTCTTTACTTTCACATGTTAAACCCTCAAGCTTTTGTTTTCGTGGAAAAATGCTTGTAATGTTTACATTTACATAAATGTATAAAAGTGTTGCTTTTCTCAGAGAACATTATAAGCAATGCTTTGATTTCTTTCTTTTTTTTAAGTGAATTATTTTGATTATTATTTTTTTTTATTATTATTAATTGTGTAGCCCTACCAGGGAGAGACACACCATACAAACAATAAGCCTCTTTATTAACAAAATGTATGAAAGTAAATAGAAATGTCAAAAATCATGTTGGCATCAATGGCAGATGGACAACTTTTGACTTTTTTTTACTTTTTACAGAACTTTTTGTTCTGTATACATTAGGAAGTCCCTTTCTGATCCAGCCTGCAGCACCTGCCCTAACAACCACATGCTACGACTTCCCTGTCAACCTCCTAATGATGATGATCCTCCACCTTGAAGTGTCTTTCTAGTCCTAGTCTTGTCTTGATCTGTTTATTTTGGGAACAAGCCCTCAATATGTTACATTAACAAATCACTGATGTTTGCCTTAGAGCCTTTAAATAAAACTGGCTTACTTTCAGGCCTAAAGCACCAGCGTGCTTTCTAGGTTACCAGCTATTCTCATGGTGTTGAACATGACAGCAACACACACAGGCCTAAACTGCAAAAGCTCACTCACCAATATCATTTCTGGGTGGAAGATGTTCATCTTCATAACTAGGGTAGCGCTCCTTTCTGTCCAACAGAAGATAGTAGATCAACTTTTCCTGGTTTTCTCTGGGAAGGGAGAGTTGCAAGTCAGAAAACCAAACTGACTTTCATTGTATTGACAGAAGCGTTCTTCAAAATATCTTCTCTTGGGTTTCACAGAAGAAAGTAGGCATACAGGAGTGGAATGAGTAATATCTTTTTTTTTTTTTTGAGTGAACCATCAGATCATCTCCTTGAAATCTTGAGTTTGTGCATTATTCTTTTCTGAATTACAGGCTGAGATGTGTTGAAGTTCAGACTCACTCTTCACACTGCAGGTCTCTGGTGAGCTTGACACGGTCTCTGAAGCAGCCCAGGGAGTGCATGCTCTCCAGAACATCAGGGTCCAGATCTGTTAGAGACAGAATCCTCTTCACACACACACGCCTCGGGGCTGGCTGCTCTGGACACGGCTCGTTCCTGCCCCCTCTGAGACAGGACGACACACAGACACACAGGCAAGTCAATGTGGAGTGCACATTGTGGGCATTACATGCAACAACATAAAATAAAATCCACTTTTATTGGAATAGTTCTGTGTAACCCAGACAGTGAATGTTTTGCACTGCACAGTGACCACAGTGACATAAACGTGGTTCTTATGATGCATAGGCTATATTCCAGATCTTCAGTTGACATATGAGAGCTTTGTGTGAAGAGCAGACTCAAGTTATTTTTCCTCATACGTATGACACAAACCTCTATGTTAATGACATTTGATCATGAGAAGGTCAAGAACCTGTGACATTTGATGATGTAAATGATGATATTTGGCTGAACTCTAGACAGGACGGCAAGATTTTTCTTCAAAATGAACATTCAGTCTGATTGTTGCAAAAAACAATCATGATAGGCTTTTTGGAGCTTGACAGACATACTATAAACTGATGATTTATGAAAAAGTGCTGCTCAAATAGTTTTCAAATTCTCCTTTTGTGTTGACATGGCATGACAGACAGTGAACAGTTTTCTTTTTTGAACTTTTCAAGGTACCTCACATGATACTTACTGATACCAAGGGTGCTTTTGTATTTCTTCCAACTGAGAAAAGAATAACACAAGAATTAACATTAACATTCCTTGACAATACAGTAAGTTTATAGTTTTATTCAGCAAGGATGCATTAAATTTATAAGAGTGACAGTTAAGATGTTTTAAATTAATTTATGACGTATACCGTTAACTTTTATTTTAAATGACGGTCTTTTAAATTAAAAGGTTACCACAGGTTCTACAAAAATATTTATATTTAATAGTAATATTTAGTACAACTGTAACTATTCTTAACATAATAATGAAAATGTTTCTTTAAACACCAAATCTGCATATAAGAATGATTTTTGAAAGATCATACGACACTGAAGACTGGAGTAATAACATTTTCAATAAAAAACATTCTAAAATATATTTGGATAGGTAACAATTATTTGAAATCATGATATTATTTCACAATATAACTGTTTTCACTGTATTATTGATCAAATAAATGCAGCCTCTTAAAAACCCCTTTGAACACTGTGAATAGTAGTGTGCAGACAATTTCTATATAAAAAGAAGTGTTGCATACCGTGAAGCGTTTCTCAGGGTTGACCTCAATCATGCCACGGAGGAGAGCCTGGCAGTCTGGAGGAATGAAGTGGGGCATGTGAAATACCCCACTCTTCACCTTCTCCAACAGCTGACGCAGGTTATCATGGTCAAAGGGCAACGCTCCCTGTGAGGTGAGATGTTACAACTGAGAGCATCAAGTCTGCAATATGCCCACAGTCAATGGCATAAAACTTAAGACATAAAACACATATTTTCCAGCCATTCACTTTTTTTCATTAAATAAAAAAGGCATTCAAGGAAGGTATTAAAGGTGGGTGGAAATGTCAGAAATGACACAAATAAGATGCAGCAAGCTTCTTACCACCAACAGAGCAAAGAGAATAACCCCACAGCTCCACACATCTGCCCGACGTCCGTCATATTTCTCTCCCTGTGAATCGAAAAAAAACACTAAGTACAGATAAGCACTGGCTGATTGTATAATATGAATCTATGAGACTTATACGTTAAAACATATGGTGCTTTTGCTCTAAGAGCTTTGTCCTTACCCTGATGACCTCAGGACATGCATAATGGGGTGATCTGCAGATACATAATATAGAGCATTAATATTTCATCTTCATTAATACAGTATTAAAAGGGCAAAAAGACAAAACTACTGACCCACAGCTGGTCTCCAGCAGACTGTCCCCAACCTGTAGGGAGGCCATGCCAAAGTCAGCAATCCTGATATTATTCTTCTCATCCAGCAGGAGGTTTTCAGGCTTGAGATCTCTGTGGCTGAAAAAAACAATTTAATGACAGCATTGTAATATATTTTTGTATACTGTAATATTTTTCCGTAAGTATAGGAAACCATAATTATTTTAGACAGTGAGAATAACCTATTTTTGCGTTCCATAATGCATACCCAGCAGAACATGCAACAAGAACAAATCAAATAAATCACAAGTTTTGTAACACAATTACACATGCTTAACTTTCTTTTTTTTTTTTTATCTATCATCACTCCCGTTCAAGTTGGGGGTTGGTAACAGTTTGGGGTTGGTAAGATTTCTTAAATAATTTTGAAAGAAGTCTCTTAACATGCTCACCATGGCTGCATTTATATTATTACAAATGAAATTGTTTTCTATTATAATCTATTCTAAAATGTAATTTATTCCAATGATGTCAAATCTGAATTTTCATCATCATTATTCCAGTCTTCAGTGTCACGTGACCTTCAGAAATCATTCTAATATGATGATTTACTGCTCAAGAAACATTTCTAATCAATGTTGAAGACAGTTGTGCTGGTTAATATATTTGTGTTAACCATTATATATTCTTCAGGATACTTTGATGAACAGAAGGTTCAAAAGAACAGCATTTATTTGAAGTAGACACATTGTATAACATTATGAATGCCTTTTGAACAATTTAATGCACCCTTACTGAATAGAATGATTAATTTCCTATAATAAAAAAAAAACAATGTGCTGACCCCAAATCTATGTATGGTAGAGTTCCTGAGTACATATAGAATGACCCATATTTGGATAAAATGCAAGTCAGCTTGGGGTTCATAACTTATCCGCAAGTTTTCATCCGCACTCACATTCACATAATCTATAGAATGCTGATTATGCGCAAATATTATGAGAAAATGTGCCTGTTAAAGAATCTGTGTGTTCTGCACATTAAATAAAAAAAGGTAAACAGAGACATCTACCATATAGAGTGACTGTGACAGAAGTCCAGAGCAGATATGATTTGTCTGAAGAATTTTCTAGCCTCTTTAGGGGTCAATCTGCCTTTCTTTACCAGGTAGTCAAACAGCTCCCCACCAGATACATGTTCCAGCACTAGATACCTAGAGAAAAAGAAAGACATTTATGACACAAATGCACAGAGATAGATGCACATGAAATGGTACACACATCACACCTCCAGAGAATGCAGGATGTGATAAGTCTAGTAGACAAGACGAGACAAGGCCAGACATGCTTCAGATGTGTGGAGAAACAGAGCAGTACTTACAGATATTTGTTATTCTCGTACACATCATACAGTTTTAGGACATGAGGGTGCTCTATTAGTTTAAGAATAGCTATCTCTCTCTCCACCTGCAGAAACAGGGAGAGCGAGGAACATTGAATGAGAGTTGAATAGGAAAAAGGAACAACTTTGATGAAGGAAATAACCAAGCAAAGACGATCTCTTTCAATTAGAACTATTATAGTCAATATGTTAACAAGAGTCTGACAATCAACAGTAGACACGGACAAAAATGGCTTAGCAGGAAGAGTCTTGCATTTCTTTAGCACAGAACATTAGGGCAGATGCAGCAAAGACTGTGGTTAATAAAGCAGTTGGAGTTATGCAGCTTCTGTGCTACTACTTACTGTAAATGAGAAAATGCTACATAAGCAGGAGGCGACTGAGAAAAACTAGAACTTTTAGAAATTTGCATTGTAAATTCATAGTGCACAAAACTTACTTTCATAAGAACAGACTCGGATAGCTTTTCTCTGTTAACTATCTTTATGGCCACCTTCTGTCCTGTGATACAGTGAATTCCTAACTTCACCAGACCTGCAGGAGGAACACAGATCGTCATTCTTCACAGGTGCATTTTAAAAGCGGACAACATTCAAATCCAGATGAGATGCGCTTGTAAAAACTGAAAAGCAGACAGCATATGTCTGCGACATTCAGACAGCACAATTTTAGGTAATCAATTCCCATTTACAGACCATTACACATGAAAAAAGCAGCACTACGAAAAACACTACTGACTTATGCACACTCCAAAAAAATAACATAAAAACACCAATACATACTGCTCATAGACAGTCTCATAAAGCATCTACTTCTTAATGTATGTAGATCTATATCATTCTTGTGAACATTCATATCCTATTTAGGCAACAATATACTGACAAACACGATCTTAGTGGCCTTTGCATTCAGAACAGAATGGTTGCAAGCCATTATTATACCTTAAAACTAACTAGTATCTAGGTTTACATGACTAGTACATTTGATAATTAGGCTACTAGCAATCTAATAGTGACAGGAATTATTTTACATTTTACTTTACACTATAATACAGATTCTCATTTGTTGCTTTACCTGTTTCTTACTGGTAACAAACTGCAATTTGTAAGCAAATTTTAAGTTAGTACCAATTCAAGATTTCCTAGTACTTTATGATTAGACACTACCTCGTATGTATTTAAGTTGTTACTTGTGTAATTGAACTAAAGTAACGGACTACTCATTACCTACAACATGTACAACCTAAAAAAAAAAAAACTGTATCTACTGAAAAAAGAAATGGTATAACAGTTTGGGTAGTTACTAGTTTTCATGATATCAAATAAAACTGTGAGAATAGATATAACTATTGGAAAAGTAACTGGTAAGAACCTATTGAACAGTTACTTGTAAAACCTTAACAGGTTCCAGCAAAGGTGGAAAGTGACAAGTTGAACCACAGATCCAAGTAACAGTGATCTGTCTCTAATGGGATAGCAAAAGAGTAGTCTACTAGCAACCTTAAATAATTAAATAGATATGCCTAGGAAAAGTACTAGCATCTAATGAACGTTAGAAATGCAACTAACGGTCACTATTAGACAACAAATACAAGTACTAGTAACATAAATATATATATATATTTTTTTAAAAGCATTCAAGCTTCAAAACAGCACGAATGAATCACTGCCACTCATGATTTGAAAACAAAACGCCAGAAGGATGAAATAATCTTCCTTCATCAAACACTGCCCTTACTGTCGCTTGCTTGCTTGCCTCATTACATTTCATCAGCTGAAGCAGCCACGTTAACCGCTTTGCTTATTGCCGAACGAACCAGCCTTTCAATAGATTAGGCTACTAATATAATGAGTCGCGCGAAGTAGAGCAGAATTGATTCCAATGCATTAACCAAAGAGGAACTGCTCGTACCTGTCTGGCCCTTCCCAGCGTCTTCTCCAGTCGGTAGGGCCCGACGTACTGAGCTGCCTGACTCCCAGACACCTCCTTACTGGACATTTCGTTCGACCGCGGTTTTGTGTCACGATATAAAGGGGGTGATCAGTGTATTCTCACAATGTATCCACTGGCGTCTGTCCTGCTCACGCAATAGCTCCGCCGTGCAGACATCACAGACGGTGAGCGATGACACAGGGATGCTGAGGCGTGCTGTCAGTGCCGTGGCCTACTCCCAAACATCTGCCGGGACTCCTTAAACTTCGTGGAAACGGATCGGTAACATGTTCCGTCAGAAAATATCAAAAGTGAACAGAGAAATGCGTGTCCAGCCGAGCCTACACGCCAAACTGTAGCAGCTATTGCGATCCACACGGCCTGTGTTTGCAGCTGCTGCTGGAAGAAGGATGAGGGGACACGATTAAATCTGTCAGGGTACGAGAAGACACTATGACTAGATCAGATAATAGCTGCGGACGACAGCACAATGATTATGAATACTGAGGACAGATAAAGATAGCCTAACAGGAGTATTTGGTAGCCTGGTTCAGTCATCGGTTTATTTTCGCCGGATTTCATCTTTAAAATAAATATTCATGTAGCCTCCCGTTATTGTCAAACTGCAATTGATCTATTTATTAATTAAAAACTTGGCCACATTTCGCGCATCCGGTTTGTAACACCTTACGCCTATTATTCTAAGTCTCTTTCTTTTGTCACTGACTCTTCAAAATGTTTCGTTTTGATTTAATTAATGTTTGGATGCAGCGTATGAGCGTCCCGTGCCTGATATAAACTACGGTATCTTCCAGGCCTCACATCCGGAAATACGGGAGAACTGCACGGGAGAAAACAGCCACCCTTTCGGGGAAGAAAGCCTCTGCGTCTTCCGTCACATGAATCCGTCAGTTAATCCAGGAGTGCATTGCGCTATAGTGTTTGCGCAGAAATCCCTGGCTTTATTCGCACGGAACACATTCCTGGTCAAACCGCGAGCATCTTTAACTATCGCAGGAGCCTCCTCCACCCTCCCTCGCGCTGGCTATGTGCAGCGCATCACAGCATCTCCTCGCGCTCTCCTCCCGTCGCCTCGGATACCGCGCGCGGAGTCATCCTCTCGAGTCGCCTGGCTTTAATCCGTTCGCTTCCCTTGCCTTGTGACCGCGAGGATAGCAGTCCCTCTGTCAGTGGGCCTTTCTCTGGTTTTTAGCTCGAACTCTCCCTGTATTGCTTCTCCCCATCCGACACGAGCAGCATCAGCATCCGGGTTCCGCGCTGCTTGCGTCCCCTCCCTCACAAGATTCCCACTGAACATGCTCGTCATAGCCCCCCACCCCACCCCACGTCCGCCCCTCACATTATTATTGAACCCATTATTGTCATTGTGCAGCATCTGTCCATTGTTTGATGAATGTACATATTTTCAGATCGTGTTATCATAATATTTATGGACTAGCTGTCCCATCTAGGCTAGATTGTAGTTTTTAGGGGGAAAAAAGAGAAGAAGAAAAAAGCAGTCACAGGCTTGCAGGAATATCCATCTTTGATGGGACTAGTTGGGTTTTTGCATAGTAGTTTTCAGTCTTTTTACATTTCCATGTATGCATTTAGCAGATTTTTATGAAGCACAAATGAAGCACTGCATTCAAAATATCACAAACACATCTCAAAAGAAACATTTGCAAACCCTTTTGCCATAATATTACAGTTTTTTTCAACTGCTTACACAGAATCTTTACACACTTTCTGAAAGCTGACACTCAAACAGCAGAACCACACACCAAATCTGCAGAACAATACTCTCATTCTCGGCCTTTGACTCTGTTTTCAATTCCGTAAAATACTTTTTGCAAAACACAACATATTTCTCTATGTAACACACAAATCTAACAGGAATTACAGTTTTTTTCCATTGCTAAACGACAGTGAGCACAACTGGAGTCACATGTGCAAAACTCTAACTACAGTCTGCACAGCAACAGTTCATGTGGACCAAACTCTAGTTCGTTTTTCATTACTTGAACACAGTTTTCAAAACTCTACACACTTTAACTACAACCTGCACAACACTGTGGATTTACAGCACTTTGTTCAAATGCTAACACACTGCTGTCAAAACTGTGAAGCACACATTCAAAACAGAAGAGATTTCAAATACTGCTGATTGCAATTTCAGGGTTAGACCCTCTATTATTTGTTCGAATTACAGTATGAACTTTTAGTTTCAACCTTTTTTTTTTTCTCATTACTGTAATTGTTGTAATTACTGTAAATTTACTGCAGACTATTGAAGCAAACTGCTCATTTTCATTTACCTTAAAGAATTATGTTCTAAAAATGTAAATAATTCATGTGAAAGAATGTCCCCTATTTTCTTTGAAGAAAATATGACTTTGTATGAAGTCACTGAAACTGTAAGTGTTGCTTGGAATCAGTTTTGCAGGTGATGTGAACTGTTCAGCTCAGGTGACTGTTGCTAGTGCAGACTGTAGTTCGAGTTTTGCACATGTAGCTCCAGTTGTGCTCACTGTCATTTAGAAATTTAAAAAAAAAAACTGTAATATTATGGGAAAGGTGTTTGCAAATGTTTGCTTTTGAGATGTGTTTGTCATATTTTTAATGCAGTGCTTCATTTTGTAAAAGATGTGAGGCATTTTGCATTTTGTGTTTGCAATTCTTGCATTTGTGTGTCCAAAAAAGATGTAAAGTTTTGAAAATGTAAGCAAGTGAAAAAAATATTACAGAGGATTGTGTTTTGCAAAAAGTGTTTTGTGAAATTGAAAAATGAGACAAAGGCCGAGAATTAGTGTACTTGTCAGGTTTCAGACAAGTAAAGATTGAAAAAAAACAGTAACCAAAGTGACTTAAAGGAACACAATTCGTCAGAGATCCAACAATTTTCACTGTCAGGTTTATTAGAAAGTTAGATTAGGGAGCAAGCTAGAGCAGAAAAGAAAAGAAAATGTAGAAATGCACTTTTTACCTAGCACCATCCCTGCAGTGTAATGTTTGAACACAAGGGGGCAGAGACAAACACATGGGGCGTGTTCTACAAGCAAGAAGTTACTGAACAATCTCCCAACAGTAAAATGCGCATTTATGTTGGGGTATTATTTCTTAATCTCACCAAAACATTAGGCATAGCGAAGTACTGGGAGTATCTTTGATTCCAATCTGTATCTGGCAGTTGTAGACAGCAGGGGGCGTTGCTCTAGAGTCGTATTATACTATATTTTACATGTGAGGCATGAACTGTTAAAGTACCTATGCTGTGTTCAGTCATTACAAGATTACACGTCTGCTGACACAGTTCAGGGTTTCTAATTGAGTTTTTTGACAGAGATCAGCAGACAGATGTGATTCCTGCAGATTCACCTGGATATCCAACTCTCAACATTTTCATATCGTCCCTCACGTGATGTTTTCAAGGTTAAACACATTCAGTGACCTTTATAGGTGCATTTTGAAACGTTTTCTAAAGTTATCCCCTACTCTTACCAGTCTGGCAGGGCTTCAAGCAGGAGCACACCGTCCTCCCTTTATTTTCTTGAAGTCTTATGACAACCGAAATCTCTCTTCAGCATGGAGGATGCAGAAGGATGTTGGCTGGAAATGTGGTAATGTCGGGTAAGTATAATTGTAACAAATCACGCATTTAGGTTGTAAAAAAAAAAGGTAATTCGTTTTATTTATTTTTCACATAAAAAATTTTTAATTAGCTATTCTAAAATATTCTTTACTTTATTCTGAAATGTCATAATTTTATATTTTTATGATTTATTTAATGACTAGCTTTTCATCAACTCATGAACCCCCAGTGGTTCACAAACCTCAATCCTTATCCAATATTTCCCAGCCTACTGCTCTGATATTGGTTGAGATGGTTGCTTGATCTGATCACATTTGAGCAGTGATTCATGGAGACATCACCCAAAATTGTCTCTGCTTATGCAAGCGGTAAAATTGGTGTGACAAGACTTTTGCTTTGATAATTAGCTTGAATTTCTTGTTTTGTGCTGTTTAATTTACACCAAACCAGCATGTTTGAGCGTAGTACAACCCCTGGGGATTTTTAGTCTTGGTTATAGAACAAGTCTTCACACTTCCAGCTTTGCTTATAGATCAGCTCATGAATGAGAATAAGATCTGATTGATTGACTGATGAGATAAGTGCATTTGGGGATTTGGGTGGGTTTATTTGTGTGCCTCTTAAAGAGTCAAAGTGAGGAGTTTAGAGTATTAGTGACACTGGAAAGCTTAATCTCCTACTTTAGTTCACCTAAACCCATTACAGAAGCCTACATAATCCTTGTCTACAGTCCAGTTCACTGCATCCATCTCAAAGTTTTGGACTTCTTTATAAATAAAACCACAGGGACTCATTAGAAGTCACTTTTGGCAAGACAGGATCTGCTAAGAAAGTTAATGAAAGCTGTTTTTAGGGGTTTCCCTAAGTACGAAAACAAACATTGTCAAACAAAGTCAGTTAGAAATATCGAACCATTTTTAAAATCTTTATTCCATTTTTGAAAGCATCTGAGACACATCATTTACATCAACTCTCAAACTGTCTACAGGTCAGATCAATACAATCAGCCACGAACGGGGAGGGGAGGGGAGGTTGGTGCTTGGAGGAATCTGTTTAAGCTTCACAGGGGGTAGAGAAGGGAAGAAACACAAATATGGTCTCTGCTGCCAAACCCCATCATTTAGTCCAGTGCCATGAGCTGCAGGGAATGCTGGGAAGGTGGAGGACTCAGTGCAGTAAAACGCTAAAAACAAACAGAAATACAGAGAATCATACATTTCAAATGAAGATGAAAAATTATGAAGACAATCATAAAACAGAGCAGAACAAATGTGCTTAAGATTAAATAAATAGCCAATAAAATGGTAATATTAAGAATATTAAATATATGTTTCCAGTTGACATAGTTTCACTTGATACAACAACATAAACATTTGTGGAGTGAATTGGTTAGTAATAAAGTAACACTGACTTGAAAAGATTGACTACACTAAAATTAATTTGATTTAAAATAATCTAAAATAATTGTCAAGTTAACATACCTTTTAAGGCAGTAAAGTAAAGTAAACTTGACACATTTTTTAAAAGTGAAATTTAAACAATATTGTAATTTATGAATATAATTTAACATTATAGTCTATGTTGGACATTTATTCTTGAATACTTTATTTCCCACATTACATTTAATTTAAATTTGCCATGATACAGTACTCTAACTTATCTTTAACAAAACTAATTTTAAGCATGTGCAATGTCCGAACTGATTGCACTATATTTTCACAATTTTTCTTTATGTAAAATCATTTTCTAACTGTTTTTAAATTCATTTTAAGTAAATGTTTTAATCATTTTAAAAGTTTTGAAATTGCTTGTTTTATTTTTGTTATTATTTTTCTTCATGATTATTTTACTTTCTTTTATGTAAAGCACTTTGAATTAACACTGTGTATGAAATATAAATATAACCCAATTATCGGTTCTCACCCAAACGTGGAAACAATGTTTTTGTTGTTGTTGTTGTTATATATATATATATATATATATATATATATATATATATATATATATATATATATATATATATATATATATATTAGATCTGTGCATCCTTACTTATTAGACGATTGCCAACTAAATTGAAATACTGATCAGTCAGCCATATTCACATATTTAGAAAAGAAAACATAGTACATAATGTATCTGCTGATCTGACATAAATAAAATACTCATCTGATCAAGTAAAGGGAAATGAAGCAAGTGAATGTGCTTTACTTTTCCTGCATGTTGAGCTCATCATGATGCCTCAGCATTGCTCTTCACACAGGCAGCAAACGCCTCCATTAGCTCCTTACACGCTTCCTCGCCATTCTCCTTTACACTGTAGCACACAGGAAACACGCTCATTACGTCAGCACACACACACACACACACACACTTACACTCTGATTCACATCAACATATCACAAATACAACACAAAAATTCAGATTTGTCCCTCTGAAGCATGCAAGACTTCATGATCAAGCATCAAGGTTCTGTATCACACACTATAAAGAAATTACATAACTTTGGTTGTGTCTTTTGTTTCCGCAAAGTCATAGAAAATGTGCACTCATGAGAGGCTGGATTCTGCTGCGACTGAATGAGACAGTATGTATGCATTTGTAAGAGTGAGATTATCTGAGCCTCTCCACACCAAACAACGGCAGACACTGACACACTGCATTAGAGTGATGGAGCGAAAACAAGGGTAGGAATGACAGAGTAAAGGGGGAAAGAGATGCAAAGAGAGGGAGGTGGATAATCCAGCTGAACCAGTGAAAGATAGAGCCACGTGACAAAGCAAGCAGGTAATGGAAAAGAGACATGCCTCCTGCTAAAAGAGGGAGATGTCGTGACTTATGAGGAAAAGAGCCCCTCCCCCGGAGAGAAAATGATTTTAGTCTCTCCCTCCCCCACAGATCATCTGCTGCATCTCGCATGCTGACATAAGCATGCTCTTCCTCGCTTTCTGTCTTTTCTCAGAGAGCGGTGATGTAACACACAGCTGGTCGATTTAAATATAAAGCGCCATATGCAGACTGGTTCAGATGAGCCACGTGATGTTGGTGTGAGGATGTACGAGGGGATTTCACGAGCCAAGGGCATTTCCTCTTCATAGGCAGCCATCTTAATACTAATACTAGATTCAGAGAGAAGACATGCAAAGGGAGAATGGACCATTGTGAAGCACAAGACTAACTGACAAAAAACAATCAGGGTCAGATTATGTGTTTATCCTCAACAACCAATAATTAGAGATCACAAAATCATTTCTAGTCAACTGGAAAACCACCCTCTTTTGGGATTTTGAATGGTCCATTTAAAAGCTAGTTTGTTTTCAAAAGGTGATGAATTTCTGGAAAACTGTGTCATATGAACCAGAGCATGGGTGTGTTTAAAGACCTTTTGATTTGGGAGGCAAATGTTGAAACACTATATCTGTGGTGTCAAATTGGTGGCAAAAGCACATTTTAAAAGCTAGTGCTATGGATAGTTCATCATTTACTCACTCACACCTTGTCCACTAAATTGTATGAATTTCTTTCTTTTGTGGAATATAAAATATTTTTTTGTCCAATGTTTGGTTACCAACATTCTTCCTTTGTGACCATGGAACACAAAACCAGTCATCATCTTAAAGCTGAATAAATTAGCTTTCCATGTATTTATGGTTTGTTATTACAGTTTTTCTCAATTGCTAAAACACAATTTCTGAAACCTTGCTCCATTTTCTGAAAACATTGAACACAAAACCTCATCTTCAAGCACTATTTACAAAACCTCTGACTCCTCTTGCAAAATGAAACTTTCGCCTCAAAACAGTTTTACCTGTGTTCAAAATCAAACACTGCTCTCAAATCATAAACAAAGTGATCAAAATGATATACACTATCAAGCAGTCAGTAAACAATACACCAACAAATAGAAAATACATTGTTCAAAACATAGTTCTCAGGGAGAAGTAAATTTTTAATCTCAAAACAAAGTTCATATTATTCCGTCATTTGTCTTTTGATGAACAAAAACATGTTCTATCATAGTAGCTCAAAATTGATCAGAAATTACTACTCTTCTTTGCTCTTTGCAGGTTTTTTTTTTTGGTTCTTCCTCCTTCTACCCCTATTTTTACAGTACTGTACCCTGCATCTCATAAACTTGTGCTTGGTCTCTGTGATAGTGTAATTATTGTTATTTGTTGACCTCGTTGACCAGGGACTTCAACAATGGCCCGCTGTCCAATCATGCTTCGGCCTCTCCTTCTCCTCCTCCTCTTCCTCTTCCTCTTTCTTGCCCTCCTCCTCTTCCTCTTTCTTGCCCTCCTCCTCCTCTTTCTTGCCCTCCTCCTCCTCCTCTTCCTCGCCCTCCTCCTCCTCCTCTTCCTCGCCCTCCTCCTCCTCTTTCTTGCCCTCCTCCTCGTCGCCCACCTCGCATACGCACTCGTCCTCTCACATTGTTTCTTCTATCCATTTTCAGACTTTCTCCTTCCCACCTTCAACAACCTGTTTGCTCTCTGAACTGGCTTATATTGGTTGTGTCACATCATTTGAAACAGGTTAAATCAATTTTGAGTGATTGTGTTCAATCAATGACACATGTTCTCTATTTGTATTTGATTGTTGTCACTTGTGTTTACCAGTATGGATGACATGTGCATTAGAGTGCAGAATGTGTTTTGAGAATGAGAATGTGTTTAGCGTTTTGCTGAAGAGTCTAAGTGAGATCTGCAAATTGTGTTTTACCATGTGAAATGGTTTAAGGTATTGACAACAGACTGCACAATTAGCTAAATAAGTTCAGGCAACTGAGAACTTTGTTCAGCCAATGGGTTTTAGTGTTTTAGCAATTGAGAAAAACTGTAAATGTACATAAATGTACAAAATATCTTCATGGAGCATGATCTTTACTTAATGTCCTAATGATTTTTGGCATAAAAGAAATACCTAAAATTTCCAGAGTCACATATGTGTTCTGCAGAATAAATGGTTTGTAATGACATGAGTGTGAGTAAACAATGACTGAATTTTCTTTTTTTTTGTCGTGAACTATAGATAAATTGATCTTAAAATGTGTTACAAATGTGCATTAAATGAACCAAACCATATTTATTACCAGTCAAATATTGAAATCTGTCAGTCTTGGAGGTGTAAAATTAGACTGATACCAAAAAGTATCCCAAAATGAAGACTGAATAATTCACATGATGGCCAGTCCTCCACATATATAATGCAAAAGGAAAAAGGGCACGGCTCAGGAGTGCTCGGATCATAAACACAACAAATAGGAAATAATTTTACTTGACCCAAAGAATAATTCAACTGGAATCTAATAAATACTGAATCCATATGGAATTGATTTATTTCCACATGGAAATCCTGTAAAAAAGCAATCTTATGCTGATAAAGCAGATGCTTTTGTTTATTGATAGATCAAGTAACACTGTTTACCCTGAGGGGGGCTTCTACAAAACTAGAACAATGCATTCCAACCGCTACAAGAGCAGGCATGCTAACACAAATGAGAGGGAAACATCAGCTTAAAGTGTAAAAGATTAATTTGTGATTTACATTTACATTCTTGAAAGGACAGTTTATAGGACCCAATGGCGGTACGTTAACTTTGAGGCTGATGTTCAGTCACAGACTTTGAAACCACACAAAATGGAGAACATCTCAAGGTCATAAGGTCAGAAATTGTACACTGTACCACAATAAGCAGGCATATGTATTGTATGTGTATGTATGTATATGTATTCTCCTAGTGAATAACTGCTAGATTGTGGGGTTAATCTTATTCTGGGTTTAAAGCCCAGACATGATGAATGAATCCCCTTTGTGGACTAACATGACAAAAAAACTGACAAAATGGCCACTGTGACATGCTTAGACCAGGTATAAAGTGATCCAGTCAATAGTACGTCACACTGTTTAATGAATGACACACACACACACACACCACACACACACACACACACACACGTATGCATTACCATGTACGAGGGCACTATAATTACCAATGTGGTGTACGTTACTTAAGGTCGCCTTCTGTAAAGTTAAACATTCAGCTAGTCAGCAACACATGCAAGTTGCTGGTCAAAATGGTCACATAAAGGTCAATGAGAAACTGACCTGCTTACATCATTTAACTATTAACAGTACTGCCATTCTCCCATCAGTCTCCACTGTGTCTGTCCCTGCAGCGTCCCAGTCTCGATTTGTCATTTTGAGCGGTGACTGCTCATGTGAGAGGAAACTATTAATGTTTACAGATGCATCTTTTCTCCATTTTTCACTGCCCCCCCCTTAAATCCATTTTGGATTACAGTGGATTTTGTTGGTTTTATACCCGCTAAAGCAGTGTCCCACATACCAGAATGTTTTAGATGTCTCTCTAATTAAAACACCTGATTCATCTCATCAGCTTTTTGGTGTGTTGAACAGGGACATCTGAAATATCTTGCGAAGTGGGTCTCAAAGACTGGAGTTGAGAAGCACTGCTGTAAATGAAGGTGACTGTGATGGCCATTGCTTCAGATGAAACGGTGACACATTATTCAACCAAATTCTCACCCCCACACACCCTTTCCCTATCTAGTCCTTGCACACCAAAGGTCAGCGTATGTGCAACCTTATCTCCTTTCTCATGCTGCCCAGGCCTGTCGACACTACAAACACCAAAAGCAGCCAGTCTACATTTTTTAGGCTGTTGTGGGGACTAGGGTCAAAATACAGCTTGAGCAATGGCTGGTGTCAGTGGTCAAGAGAGAGGGAACACAATGAAACCCTGCATAGGAGGAAGGACAGCGTATGCATACTGCATGAATGTTCATCACTGTTCACAATCTCCTTCATTTGCAGGATATAAATCCAGCAAAACCCATTAGTGGGAGGGCAGGGAAAACCAGAGAAAAGGTTCACCTGTAAATATCAGTGCTTTGCTCTCATTTAAGTGGTCAAAACTCAAACGTGAAAAGCGAGGCCAGGGAAACTGCAGGGACAGAAATGGCGAAGACCGAGAGGGGAAATCAGGGATGGCAGGACGAGCAGGAGGAAAAGCATGACGTAGACACATTCCCAACAGCCAATCAGCCGTGAGGAAGAACTGAAGTTGAAGAAAAACCCCAGAATGCTCTTAATGAGCGGCCCCACTGCTGCTGCCAACTCGCATCAAACTGACACCAATCAAACCATTTACAAAACTCACTAAGCTTAATTAAGTTACATCTTATTAAAAACACCGGATCCCTTTGCGCGAACCTTCCACCTCATATTCGCCACAAGGTCCTTTCTTCCCTCCATTTTGGATCGCCATCACGATGCAGTATTAACACTGCGTATCATAATTCTATTAAATATCACCAATATTAACTAATTAAGAATTATAATAAATCTATGTGGAAATAAATCCACATTTTGGAGTATGAGAATTTAATAAATTTTAATTCGGTCTATACAGAGTTGCAACGGACCGGTTTTATGGACCATACACCATCCAGTCACTTACCATTTGTCTAGATCTGCCTTGATGGCCACACAGGGTGCTGGGACAGGGGTCTCGGCAGGAGCTGCAGTCTCTGAGTCAGACATGATTCTGTGGTGTTGGTGTGATCCGTGCGCTCCTGTGGTTGCATGTGCAAGAGAAAAAGAGAGAATGGAGAGTTAGAGTTGGCCAGAGGGAGGGGTAGTGTACATAGTACACGGGGGAGGAAGGAGGGGGGAACGTGAGAAGGCACATATGTATATGAGCAAGAGATCAAACAGTGATCTGGTTCAACTTTATTCAGCAAAACAAATAAAAAAAAAAACTTAAAAAAAAAAAAAAAACTTTTGAAAGAATGGTACTTAATATGGAAAAAGCAAATTATTGTGCTTTTTTTCTGCACCTAAAGCAACAGTGTGTAATGAAGTGTGCTGAGCCAATGGAAAGTATGCAGAGAAACTTAACTTGCTTCCACACACAGAAAAGCTGCACTACTTTCTTGTGTGATATCACGTACTGTGCACGGGCGCCCACTAATGGCAACATGTTTTCATGACGTGCACCAATTTACACTATTTCTTTCTTTATTAATCATATTTATTTTCATCTCATTTAAATTTCTCATTTAAATTGCAAATAATTTCCTTTCTTATTTTATTGTTTCTTAAAGATTTAAATGAATATAGGCACTAGTACACTGGAATAAATACGAGATTTTAAAAAATCCTTCCCTTATTCCTTTATTCCTTTCCTTTCTAGTTTGTACTTATTTGAACAATACCTGAAACTTGGTATTACAAGCACTTCCTGTGTCTGTTTGAATCTCTCTTTATGTAATCCCTAAATGTAAGCCACTTGGATAAAAGCATCTGCAAAATGACTAAATGTAAGTGTAAAATCGAGATATATGAATAAATGTAAAATGGTTAAATGAAAACATAAAAATGAACACATTTGACAACTTTCCTCTGCCTTTATAACTTTACCTTTAAACTTAATTTTTATTGTGAATTGTGCACTACATTCACTATCGCATCCCTCTAAATGGATGTCATATAG
This sequence comes from Carassius auratus, assembly GCF_003368295.1. Taxonomy (NCBI): domain Eukaryota; kingdom Metazoa; phylum Chordata; class Actinopteri; order Cypriniformes; family Cyprinidae; genus Carassius; species Carassius auratus. Next base: position 39,016 of record NW_020526010.1, on the reverse strand, counting down.
GAGATCATTAAAATTAGTGCCGTCAAATGATTAATCGCGATTAATTGCGTCCAAAATAAGTTTTTGTTTACACAGTATATGTGTGTGTGTGTGTGTGTGTGTGTGTGTGTATACTGTGTATATTTATTATGTATATATAAATACACACACATGCATGTATAAGAAAATGTTATATTTTCTATTAAATATATTTATATGAATATAAATATGATGTAATTAAACATATTTTCAAAATAAAATATATATCTTTATATATATACAAAATAAATATACACTACACACACATAGGCTTTATTGTGTAAACAAAAACTTTTTTATTCAAATTTTGGATTTTTAATTGCATTAATCGTTTTACAGCACTAATTAAAATGCAATAAGCTATTTCTATATGAATAAAGTTTCAATATGAACTAATATTCCAACTAGCTACTGTATATGGTGTTCAGACCAGCCTGACTAAAAGCTAAATCAAGCAAATCCATTTGGCTTTTAAGAGTTTTGATGCCAGAAAGGGGGACACATTTGAATCAATATTCAAAATAGTGGTGATTTGATATAGGTTTTAATATAGTAACCTGTTTACATTTAGGTTTTCGAGAGAAAACTGAATAAAAAACAAGATACAACATACTGTTATTCGACGGCAGATAAGAGTCTTTCATTACTTACCCACCCCTCATCTGTTCAAACAGTTTTACCCCTTCACATAGACTATAAATCAGATCAGAAACTTTAAATGTCTAATCACTTCACAGTTGGTTAATTTAAATAAAAAAAAAAGTCCAAATTACAGTTGGATACAATAATAATACACTGAAATTCCGCGGGACGAAACGTATCCTAAAGTATCCTAAATGCCAGTTTTACAGTTTTATTTGAAATATTTATCATATTTTTTTAACCTTTTTATTGCTGCAGTTTATTTTTAGTGTTTAGTATTTTTATTAAACTTTTTCCTCTTTTATTGTTTATGTTCTCTAAATAAACAAAATTATTATTATATCAAGGCTAAAATGGCTTTATCATTAAATAAAAATTCGTAAATGTACCTATCTTTGTATTAGCCAAGCTGCCTATCCGATTGTGTCCGAGAGCATGTGGATACTTAACTGCAACAAAAGCAGTGGTTACTTTCTAAAGATCTGAAACTTTTACGGATCTCTTCATCAACACACCTCCTCAACTGTTATTTAAAAAGTTAAGCATTGCAACGTATTGTTTTTTATTGTTCCTTGAATTATAATGATCAAAAAAAATACCCGACTGTCTAACTCAAGATGTTACGCGATTAAAGCTGTAGGAACAAATGACTGAAAGCAGCACGCGCATCTGGAAATGACGGAGGTATTTAACGGAGACCTTCAGACAAGAACGTCCTGTTTTCTAAAAAATCAACCCACATCCATATGCATATACACTGCTGCCAACGAGCTAAAGTGCAGCTAATTACATTAGCATGAAATGTCAAGCAATTACTTTACCTGGGTCTGCAGTCCGGAAAGATCTGGTGAGATTTACCTGGAAAACAAAATGAATATTGTTGAACTGGAAGTTGAACGCGCATCAAGTAGCCTCCTTCTCCTTGAGCCTTGAGGGAGGAGAAACGACCCAATGCACAAGCATACAATGCTATTCTCTCTGTTATTAGACTAAAGGAAAAGTCGTCCTTATGGTCAAATGAAATTATAAAAAGTATAGATTTGTCGAAATAGGCTATATGTAAAAGGTTTAAGTTCCCAAAATATATAGAATATATGAGAAGTTTTGGAAAGACTAAAGCCAATTTCGAGGTAACAGAATGAATCCATACAAAAAATAACTATGGTTCTATAAAAAATAAATACTAATCCATGGCAACCAAAAAAATTGGTTTTGCTGTATAACCATCATTTAACAATGTTTTTGTAGTGAGATGGTAATCAGTACGCCAAAAACATGGTTACAACGCTTTTATTACAAAGAGAAAAAAAGAGAGAAAATGGGAAATGAATTAATGATAAACCCATTACACAAAATGTTACAAAAGGCCTGTTATTTCAAAGTCTTATAAGGTCACACACTGTAACTAACTATTGAGTCTGAAAACATAAAAGGAACAGGAAACTTTCATAAGAATTGGACTCAACCAACACATTCAGACATAAATAAACAGGGAAAGAGCAGAAAAGAAACAAAAGGGTTCAAATGCTCTCCGTTCACAGCAGGTGATGACAAATGAGTGTTTCCTCATTGCTGGGGGAAGAGGGTCACAAGTGAAGACTTTTTTAAACTTTATGTGGCTGAAAGAGTGTAGAATGAGTGTAGAATACACAACCTCCATAAAAGAAAAAAAACAGCTGGGAAAATCAACTTGGACCCTTCACACCTGCCCACTTTCTCTTTGAACTGGCACTAAAGAGCACTGAACACCAAAAGCCCATTTATTATCTTAAATTCAATTCACTTCAAGTTTATTTGTATAGCGCTTTTCACGATACAGATCGTTGCAAAGCAGCTGTACAATATATGTTTCTACAATATATTTAGTTAAATTACATGTATGTATACACTATGCCTGTACCTTTTTTTTATGCACTTGAAGCTCCTGTCACCAAGACAAGTTCCTTATGTGTGTGTGGGGGGGGGGGGTGTAAACGCTCTTTTTGACACTGCTGGTGGTGCACTATTAGAATCAGTTCATTTTTCCATTCAGACACCCTAAAATAATTGCATCGCAAATTATTTTTTTAAATAAAAAAATTTTAGAAGAAAAAAAATTGGCACACAGCTCATTAAATGTCACAAATAATCATCACTACATTTAAAAGTTAAATAGAAGAAAGAATGTTTTACATATATTTAACTGGTACATCATCTGACCTCTGATTATTTGATTTTTGTGTCCTGTATCTACTCAGACAGCTTATAAATATTGATCAGCCTCACATCAATGTTTATCATTAGTTTCAGGATTTAACTAATACACCTGGAGTGCAAGACATTGCATATACAAATGAGAGGACCGAGAAGAGCAGGCCTATATAATGGGAAGAAAATGACAGAGAGCTCAAGAGAGGAAATCAGACTGCAAAGATTCAACCAAGACCTGTTAAAACCAGTTAAAATGACTCAAGGATCTAGACTGTACTTTGCAGGTAAGCAAAGTTCCCTGCAACATTTTACACTTTACTTCTCCTCCCTCGTTCTTTACATCCTCTTTTCCATTTTCTGTTCATGCTAACTGGACTTCAGATGACCCTAATGTTATTTTTGAAGGGTTTCTTTTTCTTTTTGCGTTTCAGTGGCTGTTCTGATGTGTGCGTTTGTCTCCATCAACGGTGTCGGTCTGAATGATTTACTGGAGCGAGCCTCTCAACTCTCAGACAAACTTCACTCTCTCAGCACCTCTCTCACTAATGACCTGGTCAGTCCCAAACACCCTGGTGTCGTATGCCCACTCACTGGGTTATCTGCAATATTTGACTTCAGTTTTATCCAAACAGGTATTTCTTTCATTGATTTGATGTTGCTTGTTTAATATTAACGTTGTTTTCCTCCACAGGATTCTCACTTTCCTCCGGTTGGAAGGGTAATGATGCCCCGTCCGTCGATGTGCCACACATCCTCTCTTCAGATTCCCAATGACAAAGACCAAGCCCTGAAAGTCCCGGTAAGAGCATGCTTTACTGCATCCATCCTCATCTCAAATCATCATATCAAATGTCATAAACTTTCTCCTGCACTCTCAGAAAAAAGGTATGACAACTGTAACTGGGGTGATACCTTTTCAAAAGGTACATGTTTCTTTATCTCTACACTTTTGTATCTCTGTAATATGTAAACTTTAGGTACTAATATGTACCTTTAAGATTTAAGATATGGACCCTTTTAGGTTTGAATGTGTACCTTGAAAAGGTATCACCCCTGTAACAACTTCCGTACTTTTATTTCTGAGAGTGTGTTCCAGCTTATTTTATTATTATTTTGTTATTTGAACAATTGTATAATAAAAAAATATATATATATATATATATATATATATATATATACATTTATTGATAATTTAAATACAAATATAATTTTTATAGTATACAAATATATTATTAAATTGCTTAACTGTCACCCCCCCCCCCCCCCCCATTTTTTAAATAGGCATTAAAGTGCACTATCCAAACTTAAATTACTGTAATTTATGAACACTTTGGAATATAAACCTATCGTTGGTCTCTTTTTAAAGACAAAAATTAGCAAAAGTGGAATTTAAAAAAAAAATTAAAGTATCAAAAAGTTATAGAAGTTTAAATGTACTGTAAATAAAATGTGCTATATTAATTTTATTTTATTTTATTTATTATAAATATTTTACATAACAGGTTTTACTCTAAATTTGGTATAAAATTGAAGCCTTGTGTCTATATAAGTTATGTTACAAATTTGAAGTTAATATGAAAAAATCTGAGGTTCCTGTGAGATTTTATTTAGGGCGTCATACCACACACAGCCACTGGGAGTCATCAAAACTATTTTGAATTTTGCTTAATGAATTTTTCTCTAGATTCTTCTGTGAATTTTACTTCTATCTCAAAATAACATCCTGAGACTCAGACCTTTCCAATCATATGTTTGTTGCCAAGATTATAAAAAGTTTTGGTTCTAGAAAAATGCATTATGTTTTATGACACTTGGCCCTGCCCACTAAGAGGGAGGTGACCGCCATTAGAATTGAAAGTACCATTTCCATGGTGAAGCAATGTCCGATTTCAAAATACACAGGATGAATCTTGGGCTTCTAAGCTTTCAAATGATATATGATTTATGATGATTACTAAAAGATTTTATAGAGAAAAAGACAACAACAAAAAAAAGAGTGCCAAGCGTCCCACAGGTGGGACGGTGACAGTTATGGGACTTTGATACTTTATATAAAACAAAATATACAAAAAACATAATTCATAAAAATGTGTTTAATAAAAAAAATGATGTGTTTAATTATAGAAGAAAAATAAATCTATATGAATCAAGCTGTTTTATCTGTTAAAGTCCTCTGAAGAGACCATCAGACCATGTTGAATAGATTAATTTAGGTTTTTATTCACATATGAGCAATAATCAAAATACATAAATAGAGTACATTATATGTGATACATGTGAACTCAATAGCCTCTCTGACTCACTGGTTCTTGCAGAATTACGAACATGCATTCGTGAAACCTCATTGGTTCAACAGTCTTATGGACTTGGAACAAATGAATTTACTTGATTATTTTATTTTTTGGGTGAACTAACCCTTTAATGTGCAGTGTTAACTATGACTAAACATCTCCTACTTGTGGTCACAATCGTAGTTACAGGCAAAACAGACAAGCGGTGTATGAAGTTTTATCTGATTGTGTGTGCAGGAGGATGAGCTGCTCTCTCTGGCTCGGTCTCTGCTTCTGGCGTGGTCCGATCCCCTCGCCCTTCTCTCCTCTGAGGCGTCCAGCCTGGCACATCCAGAACGCAACACCATTGACAGCAAGACCAAAGAGCTGCAGGACAACATCAACAGCCTGGGAGCAGGTCTGGAGCACGTCTTTAACAAGGTGATTGTACTTGAGAGAACATCTCACAGATTGTATATTGTGAATGGCGACTGTAGGAGGGAAGTACAACTGAATGGTGTTTGGATAAAAACCTTGAAGGAAATCTTTTTAAACAGGGTTGGGTTATTCATTGTCCCTGACCATGTTTTCTTCTCGACAGATGGACTCAACTTCAGACAACCTGTCCTCTCTCCCTTTTGACATCAACAGCCTCGGCCAGGATAAAACCTCCCGACTTGTCAATTTCCATTTCCTGCTGTCCTGTTTCCGCAGGGACTCTCACAAAATTGACAGTTTCCTCAAAGTTCTCCGCTGCCGGGCAGCCAAGAAGAGACCCGAGATGTGTTAGAGAGGAAATGCTGTGCTCTGCTTCTCTCAGTGTGTATGTGAAGTTAAAATGGCAGAGCAGTGATCAGAAATGCTTCTTTATAATATCAAAGGGTAAAAAATGCCCTTTATTGTTTCACTTTCTCATATTCTTAAATAAATTGAATTAACCAATAGAAAATTTAAATAAATTTAACAAAGGAATTTTAATTGAATAAACTTTAAAATATCTTGAGCATGTGCTCAGAATTTATTGGAATGTTTGAACAGCTTGACGACATATTGAGTCATCTAATTTTATTTATTAAGGATATAATGATGTATCTTTAACCAGCTTTGACATACTCTTCTGTTGTGCAATATTTGTCAGTACAATTCAATGTCAATATATTTCTATCATGCAGATTCATAATGACTCAGACAGTGAATACTTTATTTATACACGTGGATAAGACTTGGAAATCTTTATTAGAGGCACAAGAACAGACAGTGCTTGTTGTTAGTGCTGATCTTCTTTATTTACTGCTCTAAATGTGCTCTAAACTTGGGTGCCTTCTACACTAGTTAGATCATAAATCTGAAACTTTAAGGACAAAAATCTGACAAAGAAATTTGGCACATCTAAACATCGCAAACACATAAGCCAAAGAAAATTAGCCTTCTTTTAACTAATAGACTTATATCTTTTGAATGTGAAGCCCAAGCAGTACATGCAGATAGACCATATGACATTCTGAGGACGCACATCTGAACAGGTCATGTCAGGTTCTGACCAAAAGGGGTGCTGCAACATTTCAAAATAGCATGTATTTCTGTAAACTGATTTATCAAACCTAATTAACTCTAAAAAATGCTGGGTTGTTTCAACCCAACTTTGGGTCAAATATGGACTAACCCAGCTGTTGGGTTAGTCCATATTTGAAAACAACCCAGCATTTATTAGAGTGTTTTCTTATCAGTGGAGATTCAATACTGTTGCATATAAGGTACATTATATTTAAAGATACAAGCCAATCTAATCATCTAATCATGCACATAAGCCATTGGTGCTTGGCATCAGGATGGTTGTCGAATGTGTGTAAATTTTTTGTTGTTGTTTTACAAACTAGTTTTCATTACAGTTATTGTTGCAGTTGTGGTTGCAGATCATAATGAGATCAGTATATTGTTTCATAATGAGAAACAAGAAACCTTGACACACCAACATAAAGTATTTCCGCTATATCATAAAAAAACAAAGACCTGCTTAATCTTATAAGTTCCAGTGGATGGGGCTCTTGATAAACCTGTGCGGAGTCTGTGACATTCACAGATGGAGGTGGAGCATCCAGTCAGAGTATAAATGTGCTGCTCAGTCCTCACTTTCATTATAGCAGAAACAACAGAGCGCAGAGACTAAAAGGTACTGTCATTTTTTGTTTTTTTGTTTTTTGTTTTTTTTTATAGAAGGAGGTTTGAATAATGTTGTAAAGATAACTTTTTATTTAAAGTATACTTTTTTCAGATACATATTAATTTTGGATGTAAATGTTTTTTTTTCTTTGCCAATGAAAGGCTAAAATGGAGAGGCTGACAATTATTCTGTTGGGAAAGCAAGGAGCAGGGAAGAGTGCATCAGGAAACACTCTTCTGGGTTGCCCTGCATTTCACACAGCGCCCAGCTCAGAGCGAGTTACTCGAGCTTGTTCAATGAGCTTCTTCACTGTGGACAATCAAAAAATCAAAGTTATTGACACTCCGGGATGGTGTGATTCTTCACAGTTTCAGACTGAAATGAAGCAGAATATCATCGAATTTGTCATCAATTGCAAGCCACATGTGTTTCTCTTAGTGCTGCCTATTGGCAGGTTTACCAATGAAGAGATAAAAACAGTCATGAACATCCTGAAGGAGTTTGGGGATGAAGTCATCAAATACATGATTGTGCTGTTCACCAAAGAGGATGAGCTGGAGAAGAGACCTATTGAAGACTACCTGGAAGAACTTCACTCAGATTTGAAAAAACTTAATTCAGGTATGTGGAGAAAGATACCATGTCTTTAACAACAGAGAAAAAAAAGATCGCCATCAAGTCTCTTCACTTCTAAAAAAGATGAATGAGATTGTGGAGAAGAATGAAGAAAAACGTTACACCGAAGCTACGTATAACTTGAAAAAGAAAGAAGTGCCAGAAAACAGAAAACGTCCTGAGGAAAATGAAAAACGTGATGATGACCTAGTCAGCAGGTGTGATGCTACTGATAAAGAGAAAGGGGAGAAGAAGAATTGAATGACAGTAAAGAGCTAGAAGAGTTAAAGCAGAAACTTCATGTGCTAATTAAAGACATGGAAGACATGGACCAGCAGAAGAAGGACATCCAGCAACTGCAAGGAGAGTTAAAAACAGTGCAAGGAGAACTGGAAAAAACAAAAAAAGACCTAGACCTGCTTCAGAAGAAAATTGAATGAAAATTACAACAGGAACATAGTTTTAAAATTTAAAGTAATCTGCTGTATTAGGTGCACAGAAATAAATATTGTGCAGTGAAATTTGGCATCTTTAATCAGGTAAACTATAAATAAAAAAATACTACATTAAATTAAAAAAAAGTTTTGTTCTAGTTTTTTTTTTAATGGTTTGGGTTTCATTTCAGTTAAAAATTATACTATTATTTTTGTATTACACTGTTCTTGTAATAAACAAAACAAATATTGAATTGCATTGTCCAGATTTACTGAATTTACAGTTTTTTAATAGCCTAATATTTTAACCAAAAGTAGTAATACACTTTGTGTCAGATTGAAGATTTTTGACCTGATTTATGAACTATAAAATTACTTACTTTAACTATTGACTATTTCGTATGTATAATTTCATTTTCAAATGATTTTCTAAAAGATTAAACGCACGTTGATAGCCAAGACATCACTGTTTTGATTGTTTGCAACAATAACGCTTTTCCAATACGAATTTACAAAATATAGAAAAAAAGTGTAATTAAATTACAGTTACTTATGAAACTGTTAACAGTTACAAAGGGGGTTACATTTATTTATTTTTTCACACAAACATGCACATACATTTAATTAATTTATTTCTTAATAGCATGTTTTAGAGCACTAAAACATGAGGCACCAATGTTTCAGAAGTATATACAGAATAAATGTTTTATTTCCTATTTGGGTTTATGCATATGTTTAAAGTAACTGTTTTTTCCTCCCCAAGGCATTGTTAGATGCCAGTGTTTCCTGTCATAGCTGTGGAAAGATTTGATTAAAAACAGTATCATAGCTAGCAAACTATGTTTTGTTATGATTTTAAACCTGTATTTGAACAGAATCAGATTGTTCTCAAAGTAAAGTAAAGAAAAAAAGGGTGCTAAAGTCTGATTTTGTGGTGGCTGTGGTTTTAAATTAAATGATTGTAATATTCATTTAAGTGGTGAAGACTTTGAAAGTCTGAAAATAATCAGGGTTTATATTGTAAGATAAATTATTAAAAGTTGAAAATATTTTAGATTATGAAAACTAATCAAAAAGTAATCAATTGTAATCTGTTACATTACTTTACACTGTAAAACCCGACAAGTTAACTTAACTCAAATCGTTTGAGTAAACCGATTGCCTTGACTGTAATACCTGACAAGTAAACTTAACTCAAACGGTTTGAGTAAACAGATATCCTTAAGTTATGTTAACTCAAACCGTATGAGGAAACCGATTGCCTTAAACCATTTAAGTTGAAAAAACTAACAGTTATGAGTACTCTGAACTTAATTCAGTTGAGTTCACTGAAAGAAGATATACATTGCAATTAAGTGATTAAGTGATTAATTGAGCTTTAGTGATGAACAGCTGCTGTTAACAAACAGAATCACTGAAGAAAAGAGAGAAAGGAACAACAGCTGACTTCAGACACAGCCTCAGTCAAACCTGACAAGTTATGTTAACTCAAACCGTTTGAGGAAACTGATTGCCTTAAACCATTTAAGTTGAAAAAACTAACAGTTACGAGTACTCTGAATTTAATTCAGTTAAGTTCATTGAAAGAAGATATACATTGCAATTAAGTAATTAAGCGATTAACTAAGTGCTGATTGAGAATTAGTGATGAACAGCTGCTGTTAACAAACAGAATCACTGAAGAAAAGAGAAACACAAGAACTACTACAACTGACTTCAGACACAGACTTAGATGAAATCAACTGAAATAAAATACATGAAATCTCTCAAGATCTGATGAAACAACCCCACAAACAGCATCACCAGCTCCACTTATTAATAACCAGACTGACTTTATTTCTGTCAGACGTCTACAGAAGATCTTATTGAGAATGAACTAAGGTTTAGATGTTGATTTATTGTTTCATTTGAAGTAACCATGTTAGAGATCAGTGTCTGCTTTAGTTGGGCTCTTGACCCTTGACTTCTGTCTTAGTCTTTTCTCTGGCTGTTATAACCGTGTGTTTCTAAAACACATTTGTTGTAACTCAAAAGCCCAGAAGAAATGCCATCAGGTGTTAACCTGTACCTAGATGTAGGTTGTTATACTTTATATAGGTGATGATAATTATTCATTATTGTTCAGAAATATTGATCGGTCTAATCGGAGTCTAATCTCTGATGAAACAAATGTGTAATTAGTAGAAGAGGACCTAATAAAAATGACACTAAGAGCCAGTTATTATGTGATAGTTAATATAAAAATGACTTCATAAATATTTTGTACACATACATTTGTCTTCTATTCCAGTAACTGGTCAAACACAGACATCAATAATCAGAATATGAACCTCAACAATGGTGACAAAAAAACATGCTGCAATGCATGCTGGGTACCATTGTAGTAAAAAACTCATCCATGGCGCCCAGCATGCTCTGCAGCATTTTTATTTTATTTTTTTATGGTCACCATTGTTGAGGTTCATATTCTGATTATTGATGTCTTTGTGTGACTGTTTGACACCGTAGAAGACCTCACTGTTTGGAAAGTCTTTGTATTAACTGATTATCACAGAACCACTGGCTTTCGAATCACTTTTACTATAGTAAATCAAATTACACAACACTTAATTCATCAGAGATTAGACTCCTAGCAGTTCAATAATTGATGATTATCATCACCAATATAAAGTAAAACAACCTACATCTAGGTACAGGTTAACACCTGATGGCATTTCTTCTGGACTTTTGGATTACAACAAATGTGTTTTAGAAACACACGGTTATAACAGCCAGAGAAAAGACTAAGACAGAAATCAAGGGTCAAGAGCCCAGCTAAAGCAAACACTGATCTCTAACATGGTTACTTCAAATGAAACAATAAATCAACATCTAAACCTTAGTTCATTCTCAATAAGATCTTCTGTAGACGTCTGACAGAAATAAAGTCAGTCTGGTTATTAATAAGTGGAGCTGGTGATGCTGTTTGTGGGGTTGTTTAATCAGATCTTGAGAGATTTCATGTATTTTATTTCAGTTGATTTCATCTAAGTCTGTGTCTGAAGTCAGTTGTAGTAGTTCTTGTGTTTCTCTTTTCTTCAGTGATTCTGTTTGTTAACAGCAGCTGTTCATCACTAATTCTCAATCAGCACTTAGTTAATCACTTAATTACTTGAATGCAAAGTTTTAAAACTTACAGGGTTTAAATCAAGGCAATCTGTTTACTCAAACGGTTTGAGTTAAGTTAACTTGTCGGGTTTTACAGTGTAATAAAGCAATTGAAATAGTTACACTATTATTATATTTTAAATAGCATAACCAAATTTCCAAAGCAACGTTCCTAACACTAACTATCAGTAACCGTCACAGAAAATCTTCTGCAAATCAATGGGGAAAAATTGTCAAAGATTCATATATTCACTTGCCATTTCCATTCTCTTATGTACTGTATAGTTATTTTCACCTTATTTTGTTGGATTTATAATTAAACATTAGAAAATCACTTTTATGACTTTAAATAAATACTATTTGTCAAAGTTCAGCACTGTTTTGTAGTGAAGTATGAAGAGTTAAATTTTCTGCTAAATGTTAGTTGAGTTGTCCTCATTTTCTATTTTGCAAGCTGTTTGAGCATGTGGAAGATTTTTATTAGTAAGATTTTAATCAATCAAGAATAATCAATGTGAATCAAGCCATTTTTGTTGCTAGTTGTTTTTCCATTATAATCCTATAGGTAATGGAGAGAAAGTTGCCTACACCCTGGAATGTACAAAACTGAAGAGAAACATATGGCCAGGAAGGGCCTGTGTTTAGAGTAAATCAAGTAGGGGCCTCTCCTCCCTAGAGAGGATCAAAATTGCAAGCATAAGGAAAAGTTTGACTATTTGGAAACGCCCCATATAGTGTATATAAGGAGAAACCAAATTGCATTTCGGGAGATCTCCTTGCAGGACCTCTCGGCTTTGTTTTGCTTAAAATAAAGTCTTTTCTTCTGAGAGAAAAATCCCTGACTGAGTTCGATTCTTTGGAGAACTGGCAAATTACACCACAAGCATCACAGCCAAACTAATTTCCCTATTATAAAGGCTTTTAAGGTAACAAAATATGAAAAGGTGTGGCAGATTTTTAGGCCAAAGTGTATGGGTAAAGATAAAAATCTTTGTCTTTATTTTATCTTTGTAATTAAAAAATGAGAACAAAGAATTATTTCAGGTACAACATGTATATTTAGCAGGAGCATTAAAACAAAAATGAATGAACAAATATAAAAATAAAACAATATATACACGATTCTTATTAAAGAAACTGTATTAAATTTCTTCAGTCAAGAGCAGTGATTGAGTTTTCTCTGTGTGTTTGGTGTTTTATTAATATTAAAAGAATAATTCACCCAAAAATTTAAATAGTGAAGAAAAAAAAATGGAATGAGTTTCTGTCACGACCGGGATACAAGGATTCACGGAGAGAGAATCAAGTGCGAGTACGTCTTTATTTAGGGATAATCCAAAGAGAATAAACAGTCCAGGCAGGGGTAGATACCAAACACAATCAGAACATAAACAAAACATGAATTAAACACGAACACAAGGCAAGATCACGATAACAGACGGACATGAATGCAGAAGGACTCATACTAAGACAGACCGGGTTAAATACACAGGGAGAGACGAACGCTAATGGGAAATTGACAGAGTGTAATGATAGATAACCAGTGACAGCTGGGTGCAATGATTTAGGCAGGGACGTGGGGAAAGGAGGACATCTAGTGGAAACCCAAGGAACACAACCCAGACACTGTGACAGTTTCCTTCTTCTACTAAACATAAACTTCATTTTGAAGGTTGCTGGTGTTTTTTTCCTACTATCAAATTCAATGTGGAACAGCAACTGTTTGGTTACACAGATTCTTCAAATTATCTTCTTTAGTGTTCAGCACAAAAATATAAGTTAATATAGGTGTTGGACTACATGTGAGTAAATAAACAAAGACAGAAATTAAATTTTGTGGTTTAAGTCCTACCTCTCTGACAGTTCCTTCAGGGTGTCTTGGAGGGGTGATGTTTCTAAGTCAAAAACACCTTGCTACTGGGGTTCCTCAAGGCTCAGTACTTGGACCACTTCTCTTGTCCATCTACATGACGTCATTAGGATCTGTCATTCAGAAGCATGGCTTTTCTTATCACTGCTACGCTGATGACACCCAACTCTACTTATCATTCCAACCAGATGATCCAACGGTAACTGCTTGTATTGTAGCCTGTCTGAGTGACATTTCTAGCTGGATGAATGACCATCACCTTCAGCTTAACGTTACGAAGACAGAACTCCTGGTGGTTCCAGGTAACCCACCGTTTCATCACAACTAGTCTATACAGCTGGGTTTGTCAACCATAACTCCTTCCAGGACAGCCAGAAACCTAGGAGCTGTGATGGATCATCAGTTAAGCTTCACAGACCACATAGCTACAACGACTCGCTCCTGCAGGTTTGCCTTATACAACATTAGGAAGATTAGGCCCTTCCTGTCAGAGCAAGTCACCCAACTTCTTGTCCAAGCTCTTGTTCTCTCCAGACTGGACTATTGTAATGCTCTCCTGGCGGGACTTCCTGCATGTACTGTCAAGTCTCTGCAATTGATCCAGAATGCAGCAGCGAGGGTTGTCTTCAATGAGTCACAAAAAAAGCCCATGTTACTCCTCTCCTCATCAGGTTACGCTGGCTAACAGTGGCCGCTCACATCAAATTCAAGGTACTGATGCTTACCTACAAGACTGTCACTGGCACAGCACCAACATACCTAAACTCACTAGTTCAAACTTATGTGCCCTCCAGAAGTTTGCACTCCGCAAGGGAACGACGCCTTGTGGTGCTATCCCAAAGAAGTTCAAAATCACTCTCACGGACCTTTTCCTGGACTGTGCCCAGCTGGTGGAATGACCTCCCAATCTCAATGCGTACAGCTGAGTCTTTACTCATTTTCAAAAAACATCTAAAGACTCATCTTTTTCACCAACACATGACCAACTAATACTAGCACTTACCTTTTCTTGTCTATCCTATTCTTGGAAGAAGAAAAGAAAAAGAAAAACATAGATACGTGTTCTGTACTAGACTAACTGAGACTTGTCATGGCACTTGTATACTGTTGTTGTTCTCTTGTTGACCTGACTGCTTCTATTGTTCTCATTTGTAAGTCGCTTTGGATAAAAGCGTCTGCTAAATGATTAAATGTAAATGTAAGTACACTGCATAGGAGAAAAGTGTCAAATCGATTGAGAAAACTGTATTCAAGCTAAACTAAGTTTTAATCAGTTGATCATTTTGTACCTCTATATATTTCAATGGATACAAATTGTATAGAACTGGTTTTCAATTTTGTTACAGGTTACAAAATAAGCCATTTATCTCAGATGTTCATGCCCTTACGAAACAAAAATATATTGCAGTATATGAGAATATATAATGTAATATATTAGGCATATATTCTTAAATATATTTATTTTTTCCAATATATTGCAATATATTGAAAGCGGCAATCATTTGTATATTTTGCAATATATTATATAATATATGTATCATCAATATATTATTAAATGTATTCAAATATATATAATATTAGAAAATAAAAAGGGAAAATAATATTTTAGAATATATCACAATATATTTTAAGAAATATATTGGTAAATATATTTTCCTTTCGTAAGGGTGTGCATATGTGTGTACCTGGTTTTTCCCACATTATGGGAATGAGATGTCTCCTCAAGGATAACGATACCAGTAAATTTTAACCTTGTGGGGAAATTTTTGGGCTATGTAAGAGTAGAGAAGGAGGAGAGAGAGAGAAGGAGAGTATACAGTACAAGAAAGATGAAACAATCAATGACTGTATGTCCTGTGTGAGACAAATACAGGCAGATAATGCCAAATTACTGTAACTCACCCTTTATCTGAAAGTTCAAATACAGTATAAAAAATTATAATGATATTTAAAGAGACATTCGAGAGATAAGATAAACGATATTTCTTCAGACCTGTCATGCAGACATTGTAATTTAATGAACTTTGCCACCAAATACAGACAAAAAGTCAATAACTGATTTAAATATGAGGTATAACAAGAAGTACATGGGCAATAAACCCACTCACCATTTACGATAAATCAAATGGAAACAGAATGATATGCATTCACGTGTTAGACACTGACAACATCTGATAAACAAGAATTATTGCTGTGAACATATTTTTCATATGTTTTTTTTCTCCAGAGAACATTAGCAATTCCCTCAAAATCACATTACGAAAACATCTACTTAAAATGCCAAGCTTAATTGTTGTGACATAATAAAAAAACATGTCCCAAAGCTTCATCACACCTGAACACAAAACACACAAATTAACAAATTAACACACGAATTAAGAACTTTTATATATTTTTGTGACACAAGAATGTTTCTGTTCAGTAAACTTATTTTCAGACTCTGTTCCATGAGCCCGTTATTCATACATTGCTAACTCAGTTAGCTGGATTTGATTGTTGATGATTTAGCATGAGATGGATCATCTGGTCCTTAGGAACTCATCCCGGAGCTGCTGTCATAGTGACAGGTCCGAAAGCTTAAACCTGCTTGGGAGCAGGTTTATTTCATGTAAACAGGATTAGATCGCATCTTTTTAACCAGAATCGGTACTTAAAATCTGTCCCAGTCACTGCTATTTTATTTACAAGTGCATCCTAATGATCCAGGGACAATCATTTAAAATAATAATCATTTAAAAATGTATTTAAAGATAATATAATAATGCTGCATTGTCTTTAATACTGACACAGTTTTACTCACTGAATGATTTATTTGTCATAATTACTTCATAATTGTATTGAAGTCTTACATGCTGTACAGATAACGCAGAGTTGTGCGTTAAAGCTCCAATATGGAGGAATTTTGTAATAAAATTTCCGAAAATAACTTGCACAGTGTGATATATTTCCTCCAGTTGTGTACTTACAATATCTCAAAAGTCTCCAAAGATTTTTTATTTCAGAGAAATTACGATTTTAAATAACTGGCCGTCCCGGAAAAGAAATGTCGCCTCTCAGTGACGCAATGTCCGCTCTAGAATATCACATGGTCAAATGCGGAAGTGGTGGTTATGTTATAGCCGCGCGTATGGTTTGGTTGTCGTTGTTATGGATCACGATTACTCTTTGGCGAGTATTGAAGTGCCAGTAAAACGTAAGCGTCCATATTCGGATACACGCAGACTGTGTGACAAACAGAGGAATAAAACCAGGATAAATATCGGCGTTTACGAGATAGAGAGAGCTGCGCGAAAATCTTGGACTTGACAGAGACTCTGCTCTTGCGAGTGTATTGATAGACAGGTAAGCAAATCAATTATTTATTTTGTTATTGTACAAGTAACGTAATAGTTACAGTTAAAATGATTTTAATAGATATGAATTACACCACATGCCTGTACATTCTGTCACTGTAGCATTTTTTTATCATAACGTTACCTGTGAGAAAATAACATAACGTGGCAAATGGACTGTTTCAGTTTCAATAATAGCACTTATAAACAAAGTTATATTGCTCTTTGTACTAAGGTAAGGATTTTTATCACGTGTGGTGACCGAGATTATGGCAGTACAATTAAATACAATCAGATACGTGTTGTTAAAAATATATTTAGTCATTACTTGCAAATGTTCGTTCAAATTTACTTTTAGAACGATTGGTTTGAGCACGTTAAACAACACGGCATTAACCATAAACACGTAACACTGCACAACATTAACCCAACAAATCATTTAACAAATACCTGTAAGTTGTAACGGGATAATATATGTAACGGAGGCCAGCGAGTAGTGCTGTGCAGGTAAACCTCACTCCCAGACACTAGTGGCTGTAACCATTTAGCCTCCTTGTTAGTGCGTCCGCCTCCCATGCCGAAGATTCCATGCCCGGGTTTGAGCCCCACTCGGAGCAAGTGCGAGGAGCGTCAGAGATGACCCGGGAGAGAGGAGTTACATATAGTATAACATTTCACGTTCCTTGCAGTTCATTAATTATGATGACATAAAATAATACGATCAGATATACAGGTAATACAAAAACGAATAAATTACCTCATCCGTGATCATGATTCGTTTATCCAATTTAGATACATTGCTATGGTGAAAACGCATTAAAAACGACATCTCCCAACGTCACCTGCTTCATAGCATCATCAAGCTTCGCCTTTGTTATTGTTGGAAATGCGCCCTCTTGTGGTCAATTACAAAAATCGCATACTGGAGCTTTAATTTGAGTGATGACATATTATGGGAGTGGCTTGATGGAGTGCAGGAGATGCAGATAACATGATCTTGACCCTTTAAGAAACTTTAATAAATGTTGTCACATAACAAATCTGTCCAAATATAACATTAAATGAATTGCTTATTGCTACATTGAAATAAAAATATAAAGCCTGTACCAATGTTAAAATTTGTAAATATAAATAATTGGCAATCATGTAAAAGATCCAAATAAAAACATTTAATTTATCTTTTGTAAAATTATGTTTTGTTTGCCTGGCTGTTTCCTTATAAAAGTTTAAAAATTTGTCAAGTTTTTTTGTCAGTTGTCTTTTTTAATTATATGATGTACTTTTTTGTATCTAAAAAAGCCAATGGTTTTGTGTGAGTGATGGGGTAGGGTTAGGGTAAATGAGAAGGAGGGGGTCATTTTGTCCTCTGCCTTTATGCACTCATTATAGAAGGGATCAACCAACAAAACTCAGAGAGAGGAAATTATGTGATCCTGATAACTCTTCAGACCTAGTTAGATACTGACTAGGTCAAATAGTGAATTTTGCACCCAAATATAATCTTGTTTCAATTATGGCACTTGGTGGAAATATCTATGGGGTAATAAATCTAACCTCACTCACTTACTGTAAATCATATCACACTATTAAACTTGCAGCCTCTGCACACTGATTTATATTAAGTATAGCAATATTATAGCAATCCCAACCTGGTTTTCATTTCTCAAAATCACAGATGAGAAACACAGTATTTAACATTGCAAAAACATCTACATATACACAGCATGTATCTCTTAACTGTTGTCTTTTAAAATTATCAGTGGGTGCTGGTGTGGGCTTTGTTATTTGTTTTATATTTTCCCTTTATTAACACACTTGCTAAACTCATATCTAAAAAATTTACAATTTAAAAGTAAATTAACATTGTTCTTAACATGTTCTTAACATCTTCCCCCATCTTACAGTTTTTCTAAAAGATTGCTAAAACACTATAACCAGGCTTTTGAACTAAAATTTCAAAACCATATTATATATATAGAAAAAACAATAAACACTATTCCCCTGCTTTAACACACGAGTCAGATTTGGTGAACAGTTACTGCAAAACTCTTCACACAAATCCTTACATTTCTCAGTGCTCACACCATATGGTCATTTCGACAGCACTAGCATTCAATATTGTACAGTTTGAGCTTAATTAGCACACAATTACCCAAATGGAGTCAAAATGTATTACTCACCAATCAGAACCTTTGATGGATAAAGGGCCAGAGTCAGCCAGAGTGCGATTGCGTAGATACATTCATGCAACTGATTATGTGCATTTACAACTAACTTGCAAACGTAGAAGTTTGGGCAGATTAGATCACATTTATTTATTTAATTTTTATTCTACTGTGGCTTTTTCTGTTCTGTAAATTTTGTATTTTCACATAATGACATAAATTATAAATACTACTATTTTTTACAATCGCTTTTTTCAATACCTTTAACAAGTTTCCTAAACTCTTAACACAGTTAGCACAGTTGTCTTTGTAGGCTATACAAGTAACACATTTCATGTTGCTTTAATACAAAATGCATACATTTAACACCAAATTAAAATGATTGAACTTCTTTTACACACAAGCTCAACCAAGACCAAAACTATGTAATTTTACAGTCAAATTTACAAATGCTTTCACACTGTATGTCAGAACAGATAACATCATGTTTTAAACATAACTTATATAGGCTAAAGTCAAACTGAACAGCTGTTCATTTTGTGAATTGAAACACAAATATATTCCCTGTATTTTATTCCATTGCTAATGAGAAACAGCTTATTGCAGTTATGCAAATATATAAATCACAGCTGATTCCCATCTAGGAACCACACTCAGGTGTTGAGGTTTTTTCAATTGCATGATCATTCTGTATGCAGTAAAAGAGGACCTATTTGAGCTGATCTTGTGTCGATAAGTGCATTTCTGCGTAAATGTGAGATTTTAGAAGATCTGTACCAAAGACTAGTGCCAGAGAAAGGGGACAGGTTGGGGACCACTTGCCAATATACGTGATCACATGGAACAATGCGCATTCCACCATTCCCAGAGCAGTCAGTCAATGATGTCTCTTTTCCTTGGTCCTTACTCCCTTTTCCTCAACCACACTGAGGGAGATGCCAGGATACAATGGATGCTGCATACCAAGGCATTACAGCTGAACAATACCAGAAGTGGATAAGGCATACCAAAAGATACTTCCCCAGATGCCTTGCCAGAGAAGATATCAGGTGTGATGTGGATGAGAACATGTGGCCAAACTTAGAATTATTTACTTTTTATTCCAGTGTGGCTTTTTCTGTTCTGTAAATTTTGTATTTTCACATAATGACACAAATAATATATAAATGACAGCTATATTGCATTTTTTTCTTGTATTTTTGTTTTCTTTCATTTTCTAATGTGTTGTTACAAATAAAGTATTTACTGCAGCAATTCTGTGTCTGTATTTTTTTTTTTTTTTACATAAACTGTACATTTTATAAAGCTACTCTGAGATGGTCATTCATTTTTTGTATTGAATTTTTGCAGCAAAAGAAACAATGCATGCATTTATTAAACCCAACAAAACAAAAATGTAGAGGCTTCAAAAGAAACTACAGTGCAAAACACAATCTATGATCAATACAATATACTGTCTATTGTATAAGGGCAGACCTGACACATAAAATAATGCAGTTTCTGTCATTTCAGCTGATGATAGTGGTTTTATTTTGTCATTGTGTTATGATTGACTAAATCTTCCTGTTGGAAGAGACCATGTGTTAGTGTTTTGAATAATTATTTGATTATGAAACATGTTTGCAGTGTTTTTTTAGACATAGTGTATTGTGTTAGTTTATTATTGTATTTTGAAAATTAGTTTTCAAAATTAGTATTTTGAAAATTAGTTTTAGTTTACAATGAGTGATTTTGAGCTTGAAATTAACCGTTTTGCCAATTGTGTGTTTTAGGTGTGTTGGTGCGATAAGAGTTTGGGAAACAATGTATTGAGAAAACTGTCATAGCGATTGTAAAAAACTGTAAATGACAGCTACATTGCTGTCAGGAACCTGTCAAGCTAATCACCCACACCTGTTCCCGATCAGCAACCTCATCACAAGGACTATAAAGCAGTCACCTTAGCCACAGTTCACCGTCAAGCCTCCAACAGGATTCGACCTCACAATCTTGTTTGTCTTTGCTCTACTGTCTCCAGGATTCCTGAGATAACCCAGTTAACTGAATTCCCTACGAGCTTCGATATCTCCTGTGTTCCCGTAAGACTCTCTGGGCAGTGGCCTCTCCTGTAAAGGGAAAAAGAGACAAGTATTAGTGTTCCATTATTGTGTGGCTTTGACTTTGCATTTATTGATGGACTCATTCTGCCGCTCACTAGTGATCTGCACCTGAAATCATCTCCTACTCACCATTCACATACTCTTGAAATAATAAACCCTGTTGAATTCAACTACCTCTGCCTCCAGTGTGTATCCTGACAATTGCACCCTTTTTTTTTCTTGTATTTTTGTTTTCTTTCCTTCTCTAATGTCCTGTTGCAAATAAAGTCTTTACTGCAACAAATCTGTGCCTGAGTTGTTGTTTTTTTTTTGTTTTTTTTACATAAAGTGTACATTTTATAAAGCTAACTCTGAGATTAATTGAATTTCTGCAGCAAAAGAAACAATGCATGCATTTACTAAACCCAACAAAACAAAAATGTAGAGGCTTCAAAAGAAACTACAGTGCAAAACACAATCTATGATCAATACAATATACTGTCTATTGTATAAGGGCAGACCTGACACATAAAATAATGAAGTTTCTGTCATTTCAGCTGATGATAGTGGTTTTTATTTTGTCATTGTGTTATGATTGACTAAATCTTCCTGTTGGAAGAGACCATGTGTTAGTGTTTTGAATAATTATTTGATTTTGAAACATGTTTGAAGTGTATTGTTAGATATAGTGTATTTTGTTAGTTTATTGTATTTTGAGAATTAGTTTTGGGGTTTAGTTTACAATGTGTGAATTGAGCATGAAATTAACCGTTTTGCCAATTGTGTGTTTTAGGTGTGTTGGTGCGTTAAAAGTTTAGGAAACTTGTTAAATGTATTGAAAAAAATTATTAAATTATGGAATAAAACATTAGGGGAGCATCACACTTATTAATGGTTTTAGTAATATTGTTTTGAAATTATTTAATCAGTTTGTAAAACTGTGAATTGTGTTTGTTTTTGACTGTTTGTGTGTCATTTTAGAGAGCATAGTTTGGTTTTTCAGCTAGATTGAGTTTTTGAGAGCTTTATTTTGACTTGAATATAGGAAGTTTGTGGGATTGAGTTAGAAGTTTGTGTACTGTTACGAGGATATGAGGCATAGTTTCAAGAAAGGTGTTAAGCAATCAGGAAAAACTTTAATCTATTAAAAATTGTTCCAATGCCACAAACTCAATGCACAGTTTTTTTGCAGACATGAGAAATAACTATCCCAGGCACACTGGTGAAAAACCATATAGGCACAAACTAAAGAATAACTTTGATTTTATTGCTAATAACTGTTTTTTAAGAAATGCATAATATTTATTTTTTGTTTCTGCAACACACACAAACATTTAGACACTCATTTAACACAAAAGTCACTGCAATTATTTAAAAACACTCACAGATTTCCATGGAAGGAACTTCAACTAGCACTGTACTGTTACTTCCTCTACAGTCAGAAATCTGGGTGTTATATTAGACACAACTTGTCTTTTGAAAATAATATTTCCCATGTTACAAATACTGCATTCTTCCATATTAGAAACATTGCCAAGCTACGAAACATGTTATCTGTTTCTGATGCAGAAAAGCTGGTTCATGCATTCATGACCTTTAGACTGGACTGTTGTAACGCACTTCTAGGTGGTTGTCCTGCTTCTTCAATAAACAAGCTACAGGAAGTCCAAGGTGCAGCAGCTAGAGTCCTTACCAGGTCAAGAAAATATCATATTACCCCAATTTTACCTTCTCTGCACTGGCTACCTATTAAGTTCTGTATCAGTTACAAATCAGTTTGTGCCTACTTACCTATAAGGCCCTAAATGGTTTCGCTCCTGTGTACCTAACTAGTCTTCTACCACGATACAATCCATCACGCTCCTTAAGGTCACAAAACACTGGACTTTTGGTAGTTCCTAGGATAGCAAAGTCCAGGAGGTAGAGCTTTTTCACATTTGGCTCCCAAACTTGGCCGAGCCCCCTGTCAGAGAGATCTTCAACTCCCACATCCGGCAGAGCTTCGACCAGATCCCGAGGGAGTCTGGAGATATTGAGTCCGAGTGGACCATGTTCTCCACATCCATTGTCGCTGCGGCTGCTCGGAGCTATGGTCGTAAGGTCTCCGGTACCTGTCGAGGCAGCAATCCCCGAACCTGGTGGTGGACACTGGAAGTAAGGGATGCCGTCAAGCTGAAGAAGGAGTCCTATCAGGCCTGGATGGCTTGTGGGACTCCGGAGGCAGCTGACAGCTACCGTCAGGCCAAGCGGTCTGCAGCCCGGGTAGTCATGAAGGCAAAAAATCGGGCCTGGGAGGAGTTCGGTGAGGCCATGGAGAAAGACTATCGGTTGGCCTCTAAGAGATTCTGGCAAACCGTTCGACGCCTCAGGAGGGGGAAGCAGCATCCTACCAGCATACTTCTAGGATCTCCTCAATCCCACCGACTTGTCTTCCATTGAGGAAGCAGTGGCTGGGGACTTGGAGGAGGACTCATCCATCACCCGGGCTAAAGTCATTGAGGTAGTTAAAAAGCTCCTCGGTGGCAAGGCACCAGGGGTGGATGAGATCTGCCCTGAGTACCTCAAGTCTCTGGATGTTGTGGGGCTGTCTTGGCTGACACGCCTCCGCAACATCGCATGGCGGTTCGGGAGAGTACCTCTGGACTGGCAGACCGGGGTGGTGGTCTCTCTCTCAAGAAGGGGGACTGGAGAGTGTGTTCCAACTATAGGGGGATCACACTTCTCAGCCTCCCCGGGAAAGTCTATGCCAGGGTACTGGAAAGGAGAATTCGGACGATGGCGGAACCTCAGATTCAGGAGGAGTGGGGTTTTCGTCCCAGTCGTGGAACACTGGACCAGCTCTATACCCTTTCCAGGGTGCTGGAGGGTTCATAGGAGTTTGCCCAACCAGTCCACATGTGTTTTGTGGATTTGGAGAAGGCATTCGACCATGTTCCTCATGGCATCCTGTGGAGGGTGCTCTGGGAGTATGGGGTTGGCAAACCCCTGCTTAGGGCTGTTTGGCCCCTGCATTGCCGGCAGTAAGTCAGACCTGTTCCCGGTGCATGTTGGACTCTGGCAGGTCTGCCCTTTGTCACCGGTTCTGTTCGGAGAGTGTCTGGTTTGGGGACCATATGATTTTGTCGCTGCTTTTTGTGGATGATGTTGTCGTGTTGGCCTCCTCAGACCAGGACCTTCAGCTTGCACTGGGACAGTTTGCAGCCGAGTGTGAAGCGGCTGGGATGAGAATCAGCACCTCCAAGTCCGAGGCCATGGTTCTCAGTCAGAAAAGGGTGGATTGCCCACTTCAGGTTGGAGGAGAGTTCATGCCTCAAGTGTAGGTGTTCAGGTATCTTGGGGTCTTGTTCACGAGTGAGGGAAGGATGGAACGGGAGATTGACAGACGGATCGGTGCAGCTTCTGCAGTGATGCGGTCACTGTACCGGTCTGTCGTGGTGAAGAAGAAGCTGAGCTGTAAGGCAAAGCTCTCGATTTACTGGTCAGTCTATGTTCCTACTCTCACCTATAGTCATGAGCTGTGGGTCATGACCGAAGGGACAAGATCCCGGATACAGGCGGCTGAAATGAGCTTTCTCCGTAGGGTGGCTGGGTGCTCCCTTAGAGATAGGGTGAGAAGCTCGGTCACGCGGGAGGAGCTCACAGTAGAGCCGTTGCTCCTCCACATCGAGAGGAGCCAGCTGAAGTGGCTCGGGCATCTATTTCGGATGCCTCCAGGGAGGTGTTCCAGGCACGTCCCACCGGGAGGAGGCCCCGGGGAAGACCTAGGACACGCTGGAGGGACTATGTCTCCCAGCTGGCCTGGGAACGCCTCGGGGGTTCCCCCGGAAGAGCTGAAGGAAGTGGCTAGGGAGAGGGAAGTCTGGGCGTCTCTGCTTAGACTGTTGCCCTCGCGACCCGGACCCGGATAAGCGGACGATGATGGATGGATGGATGGATGGATGGATGGATGGATGGATAGCTCCCAAAATCTGAAATAGCCTTTCTGATAATGTTTGGGGTTCAGACACACTCTCTCTGTTTAAATCTAGATTAAAAACACATCTCTTTTGCCAAGCGAATAATGTATCTCTTAAAGGCCGTGTTGCAAGGTTAATTTTCTAACGAATTTGTTCAGTTTGCTTGTTGGTAATACACATTTAAACTGTAATCCATTGTATTTTATGTTGTTGGGTATCACAAAACGGAATATAATATGAAAAAGTAGGTACTATCTTGCAGCGGTCTCCTTTCCCGAACAATGCATTGCATCACGTCACGTTGGGGAGAAAATTTACCAAAGCCGCCTTGAGAGCATTGATAGTGACTAGAGAGAGACGAGTAGTAGACGAGAGTATTCAGATAGCGCAGATTATAGATAAATAGATAAATACATATATATATATATAGATAGATAGACTACATATATAGATAGATAGACAGACAGATAGATAGAGAGATATTGACCAACAGCGACCCAAACGCACTCACTTCCCTACAGCACAAGCTTTCCAACGCAGTTTACATGGGACAGCACCGCCCACACAAGCACCTGCCAAACACAGCGACACACACGCGGCTACGTTTGCAACAACATTTTCACCGGAGGAAGAGATAAATGCTTAGAAACGTCCATATAGCTAGCATGATGCCTTCTATTTCTAGATGAAAAAGACAAAGTTTACCAGTACTACGACACTATGACAAAGGTTACCAGTACTTCTCTGAACTAACGTCATGATCACTGCCACTAGATATAAAGAAAACATTGATTTTTTTTCACTCGGTGCTACTCAATGACAGTAAAAAAAAAAAAAAAAAATCTATAAAATTATAAGGCTTTGACGGACATCAGTTCTTGGCAATTCCTCATTTGCCCTCTCACGGCTGGCTCGATCGAAATTACACGGCTGCGGGCCATCATACATGTTGGCTCTTGCCACCTCTTCCTCATCCCAGTCAGTCGCGTTCTGATGCTGCGTTCCAGGCAGGTTTTTGAGCTCGTTATCACTATTTTATATCACTACTAACAACTTTGTACCGTTCCAGGCAAGTTACGCCAAACTTTCTGAGAGCACGGAATTGTAACTAGATGACATTTTAAAAATGATATACATATCTTGAGTGATTTATGTACCCATTAATCAAAAGTGGTGGTTAACCTGCAACATGGCCTTTAAATTGTGAGTGTAGTTGCATCTGATCAAATGCACATTCTTATTCTTTAGCTTGGGTTAAACTAATTATTTTAATTTGTTGGAACAGCAGCTATACTAATGATATCTCTATTTGTTTATATGTTTCAGGATTAAACTAGGATTTAAGCTCCAGTCTGGATCCAGAACACCTGAGAAGAGATGAAACTGACCCCTCAGAGGACCCCAGATGATACTAACCCTGAATCAACAAACAGAACTAACAAATATTGCTACAAGTGTGACTGCATCATATAATAATTATTAATTATTAATAATATTAATAATGTTCATCGTCTGGCTGACTTTGTCTTGTATTAATTTTTCTACAAATCCTGTCATACATGCACAAACTGACAGTTACCACTTATAAGCTATTACTAAATATTGTAGAAACGTAATTTTCTGTAAAGCTGCTTTGTAACAATTTGCATTGTAAATAGTGCTATACAAAAAAACTTGAATTGAATTGAATAACTTAAACCTAATCCACATACAAATATTTCTGCATTTTTATTATGAAAATTTCACAGAAGCTATCATCTAACAAATCTAAGAGAAATTTAAGAGGAAATAACTCTTAAATTTAACTCTTAAAAAGAGGAAATACGAGAGTTCAGATAACTCTATAGATAACTAGGGGTGCTCCGATCACCATTGGCCGATTCTAGTCAGTAAAGCCGGTTCTCTAATCAGCGGTTAATTCCATCAAGTGCGTGATTTCAAATAGAGCAGCTGTTAATACACAGAGCCGTTGTTAACTGAGAAGATGCACCAAAAAACGCTGAAAATGAAGTGGATTTGTGCATCTTCTCTATTAACAACGGCTCTGTGTATTAACAGCTGCTCTATGTGAAATCAGGCACCTGATGGAATTAACCGCTGATTAGAAAACCGGCTTTACTGATGAGATGCGTATTAACGATCGGCCGATCGTGATCGGAGCACCCCTATAGATAACTGATTAATCTTTGGACCTGTTTGATGTTGAGATTTATAATGTGAACTTTGCAACCAAAGGTAAGGTAAATACAATGAGGGCACATGATTACTGTAAGTATGTGTGCAATAAATCGAACCCCACTGACCTTTAAATCAGGTGGAAATAGAATGGTGAGAATTCATGGATCACACAGACAAATTTTACATAAATAATAAAGAAGGATTATTGCTGTACTTTTCACATAATTTTCGTTGGAGAACATTTGAGCAATTTCCTACATTGTTTTCTCAAAACCACAGACATGAAATGAAATATTGTGTTTGTTTTTGTTTTTGTTGTTGATTTAGGAAGAGACAAACATCTTTTACCTAATGTCTTGTGGAAGTTTGCTAAAATGCATTGGTTTGGTTTGGTTGGCTTTCAGTTTCTAGTTGAGACAGTAATTTGTCAAACTGCCAATATCTAAAAGGGGCTGGAACAAAGAACACAGTATAAATTCTCTTGTAGTGTCTCTCTTTAATATTCCTCAAGTGTGTCTCTTATGGGTCTCTGTTAAACTGAGCCAAAATGAGTGCACAGCTCTCAGGTCTGTAGCAGATGATTACTGTTATTATTATTTACTCTTTTTTTCTAATTGAGCTTTTTTTGAATGTTCCTATTTGATCATTTTAGATCTTGTCTGCCACACATTAATAATGTGATATATTATATTATATTATATTATATTATTTTATATAGATATTTAGTTCCTTAATTGTAAAAAACATGTTTTATTTTCCTCACACTGCTAAGATAATTTTATTTAAATACAAATACATTCTAAAAAAGACATTATTAATACGTTGTTAATATTTTATTATATAGAAATAATTTTATTTTATACTGTTGTATTTTCTTTCTTGGTCTATCTAGCACAAGAAATTAGGATTGTCCTTATAGGTAAAACAGGCGTTGGGAAAAGTGCTACTGGTAACACCATCCTTGGAAGAGATCATTTTCACAAAGCAGCAAGCTCTAAGTCTGTGACGAAGCAATGCAGTTTGGCCACCACTGTTTTTGATGGGTTAACGATCACAGTTGTGGACACTCCAGGCTGGTGTGACACAGAGCTCTCCGAGGCTGAGCTCACAGAGGCCACGGTGAAATGCATCGACATGTCGTACCCTGGTCCTCATGTCTTTCTTTTCATCCTGGCGATTGGCAATCGCTTCACAAACGAAGAGAAGCAAACAGTCCAGCAGCTACAGGAGATCTTTGGGGAAGGAGCTACAAGATACACATTGATTTTGTTCACAAAGGGGGATGCCCTGGAGGACACAACCTTTGAGGACTATCTGAGAGAGGCTACAGCAGATCTCAAAGCCTTAATTGACAAATGTGGAGGCAGATGCCATGTTTTCAACAATAAAGATAGAAGCTATTTACAAGTGTCCAAACTCCTTAAAAAGATACAAAACATGGTTCAGGACAATGGCGGTGGATGCTACACCAACTCAACGTACCAGCTACTGGAGCAATATAAGAGAAGAGAGACTGAGCTACAACGGAAAGCTGAAGCTGCTAGTAGAGAGATGAGAGCCAGAGAGGCTGAGTTTCAAAGATTGATTAATCTCATGCAACAGGAGCAGCAGCGCCTAAGCCTAAGAGAAACACAGCTGCATGAACAAATGACAAAAAACAACCTCATTATGGTTACTATGCTGGAGCACATGCAAATTGAAAGACATGAGTGGAGACAAGAGGAAGAAAGGACACAGAAAGCATTGCATGCCCAGGCTGCAGAACATCAAAAGTTGATGGAGCTAGAGAGGCAAAAACAGAGAGAAGAGCAGTTAAAACATCAACAATACATGGAGAAGGAGAAGTTAAAGAGAAAAAATGAAGCGTCTCATCATAGTCAGAGAATGGAGACGGAGAGGCAGAGGTTTGAAAGAGAGAAGCAAGAAATATCAAAAACAATTCTTCAGCTGGAACAACAGAAACAGAGGAGAGAGGCTGAAACGCAAGAATGGTTACGGGAAAACATTAGAAAAAAGAAAAACTGTATTATTTCATAAGAAAATGTATACTTAGACAATAATATATAACCTCTTAAGTTTTAAAGACTATAGAAAATATTAAAAAAGTGATTTTAAATATTCTTCAGCAATAAATCTGAATAGTTCAGCTGTCAAATGTTTTTCAAGATTTACCACCTAATAATGCAGACATTTTTTTAAAAAAGAGTCATTCCTCATGAACATTTTTATTCACATATATTTTGATGTTATCAGGACACGAACCATGATAAAACAGAAAATTAAAGTGGTTTAAGAAAAGCTTATTGCACACTAAATTTGTATATTGCACATGACAGTTCAAAACATTTAGTGATTTTGGGTATAATCAATAAATATGTTCCTGGAAGTTCCAATAGGATGAGAAGCTATCACAAAACATGCAAATAAAAATAATAATAATAATAATAAAATGAAACATGAAAAAAAAAACATATATCCTACTGAAACCATTAATAATAATAATAATTGACTGTTATGAAGGATATTACAGCACAGTTAGATATACTATTTTACTTTATGCCTTACGTGTGTAAAACTCATGTAATGTATCTATACATTGTATCTAACTTGCATATTAACATGTTCTTGGGGTAACATGTAATGAAAAGATCTGTACACTGTAAAAAATTGATCGTGGGTCTTGTTATTTTCATAAAAAAGTTAAGGTGATAATTAAAAATGTGTAGATTTCATTAAAAAAAATTGTTATTCAGTTTTTTTATAGAAAATAATAAGGACATTTTACTAATAAAACCAAGAGATGTGTTTTCCTCATTTTTTAAAAGGAAACTTAAAGGGTGGGTGAAATGCTCGTTTTCACTCAATATCCTGTTAATCTTGAGTACCTATAGAGTAGTACTGCATCCTTCATAACTCCAAAAAGTCTTTAGTTTTATTATATTCATAAGAGAAAGATAGTCTGTACCGATTTTTCCCGGAAAAACACGAGCGTCTAGAGGCGTGACGTGTGGGCGGAGCTAAAGAATCACGAGCACCAGTAGGCTTTTGAGTTGAGAGCGTTTGGAAGCTGTGACACAGATCCAGAGGCTGAAATTTAACAAGAGCAGCATCAGCAAAGGCTTCTCTATGTGGTATGTACTGAAACTGTATATATTTGCTTAGCGGTTTTGGAAAATGACTAAGTTCCACTTTGTCGTCTTTTTTTTTTTTTTTTTTTTTTTTTTTTAAGCTGTACATGTGGAAAGTGCAGTTTGATGACTACATCGCATGTTGTTTACTTGATGTGCTTATGCGCTGATAGCTAAGTTAACAACACAGAGATATTTGAAGCAGTTTTACTCACCGCCTGCGGTTCCAACACACGATCGTGCAGCCTGGTCTCACAGAATTCCGTGAAATGTCCACGGGTCCTTAACTCAAAATCCGTGAAGCCATCACGGAATTGCCCCAAATTCCGTGACCCGGCCACGGATATTTCTCCAACGCAAGTCAATGACACTGACCTCCCGTGATCCACACACGGATACCCGTTTCAATGACGGAGTACAGAACTCGCTGAACGGACGTGCTTTCTCATTTGGAAACGCAACATTTGACGTATTTGTTTCTTTTCCAATATCAAATGCCATAATGACATTAACCAGACAGCTGTTGTAGTTATTGCATTGTCCTGTCATCATAAAAATTACGTTTGTTTCAGTTACAAAAGTCCCGTGATGGCACGGACCTCCACAACCTGACCTCACTCACTTGTTTAGGAACTTACAAGCTTTTCGTCGACACTGTTGCAATGGCATGTAATTAACTTGCCATTTTTTCTCGTCCTGTCATCATAAAATCCAGTTTGATGGCGTTTTACACACATTTTGGCTATAGTCAGAACTAAAATCTGTGATAGGAGCACGGAGTGAGTCTGTGCTTAGATCACGGATAACTCTAACGCAAGTCAATGACACTCATCTTCCGTGGTCCGTACACGGATCGTTTCAGTGATGGAGTACAGACCTCACTCAATGGACGTGCTATCTCATCTGGAAACGCAACATTTGAAGTATTTATTTTTTTCAACACCAAATACCATGACCAACCTGACTGTTATTGTAACTATTGCATTGTCCTGCCATCATACAGATTCACTTGATTCTGTTAGCCTAACTAAAATCTGTGATAGGAGCACGGAGTGAGTCTGTGCTGAGATCACGGATAACTCTAACGCAAGTCAATGACACTCATCTTCCGTGGTCCACACACGGAAACCCAGTCTCACGGCAGTTCGTGATTTTGTCACGTAATTTAATCTATTTATTCGTGGCAGGCACACGTTTATTTCCTTATTTTCATGATTGCAGCACGTTTTTTTAAACTAATGCATTTCAACTGGAGGCATCTTTCGTGCATCAGCACAATATTTTCTGATTAATTATTATTATTATTATTATTTAATTTTTCACAGGACAACAGAAGAAACTCACTGAAACTTGAAAAAAAAATCGGAGCTTAACTTACTGTACTACAAAACTGAGCAACATACTGTATTGCTGGTGACAAAAACACATTAAAACTTTTTTAGCTGTAAAATGCGCAATGGTTCTTTTTTTACTTTTTCATTGATTTTTATTTTTTTCATAGGCCTAGATTTAATTTTTTTTAATTACAGAATTCAATATCAAGTCCTTGACACATAACTGTAACACATTTTCACATTAAGAAACAATTTAGTTTAAATAAAAAGAACAAGAAATATCTAAAAATAAATAAATTATTTATTAGCGATAGGCCTACAGATTTATTTTTTTATTTTTATTTTTTTACTTTAGACTCTAAAGTTAAAAGTTTTTATTAAGGCTATTGTAAAGGCTTCTTAAAAATGCTGTCGCTGATGAGCCTCTGATCGCTGTCAGATTCTGTGATATGAATGTCCGCTAATGGGTTTAGAATGAGCCCCGCTCGGCCCGTGTTCTGGCTTACTGTAATATTTCACCTGTAATAAGACCGAAATAATATAATTAAAATAAAGAAATGAATGAATACATGATAACATCTAAATAAATGTTGATAGATTTAGCGTTATAGTTTTAAAAATATTAATAAACAGCAAATCAACACAGAAAGACCTAAATAATAATAATACATAATTAATAAACAGCGCCGCCCCTCCCACTACGCGCATCACGCGCTGTGCGTCAACCCCAAAGCGTCAAAAACTGAAGCGTGGTCAAGCGCCTCTAGCGTCACTGACATGAGATGTTTATCGCTTTGAAATCACGTTCAAGAAGTCTCATTCAGCACACATCGCGATACTTTCCATCAGTTTGCAAGAGCCGCAGGTTGGGTGAGTTATACAGTCTATGGTGAGTAGTAGTAAATATGCTCTTTTAATGCCTGTCCTAAAACGTATTCTGTCTTCTTTATTAATCAGATGAGCGCCTTATGTTTACTCTCTGTATTACATCGGTCATCCGAGGCTGTCTTTGAGTTTCATTGTGTTTAACTAAATGAACACAGCTGCTAACTGGTTAAACTCTATCGGTCACGTGACGTGACGTGCCACAGACCTGGGATCCGTTTTATATTCATTTCAGGTTCAAAGATGTAAGTTGTATTTGTAGTAAAATCATGGTAACCATGACACCTACAAAAGTAGGTAAAACCCAGTAAACAAGACATTTACCATGGTTTTTTTTTAGTTTTTTTTTTTACCACAGTAACTGTAGCTTTACTGTAGTATAGTAATAGCACATTAATCACCAAATTAACTATAGTTGTACCGCTGTAATGGTAGTGTTTTAATGTGCTTTTATATGACTTATTTCACAGTAATCACATTTACTGTACCATGCTTGTAATACCTTTTTAATGTAAAAAAAAAAAAAAAACATTTTTCCCATCTTGCAGTTCAATTCATATTTGTTTATATCTTAAATATTTTGCTCACAGATCACTATTAACATTCTGTATATAATTCTGTTTTATTTTCTTTCCCCTTGTATTAATCTTTTAGCTGAAAAGACGTAAAGTAAGCAGTCACCCCAGTGGTGTTTGTGGAGAGGTATTCCTTCAGAAAGGGAGAAGACAGAAAGCTGCAGAGGTAGGTTGGTCTGTGATAGTTTGTCCCTTTTATCAAACATTCCTGTTGTTATCATTTGCACAGCATTTTGTTGTTTCTTAAACTGTTGTACGGTCCAAATACCCACACTTGCCATCTTTGCACATTTCCTTTATTTGGCCCAAGTGAGCATGAAGATCACAATGTGTCTCGATCTTAACATGACAAAGTTCGTTTCAACTTTGTATTTAAAAGAAACTTCTAAATGTCTTTTCAATAGTCCCTAATAATACATTTTAATGCGCTTTTCTAGAACCCAAAGCGCTAAAATTAGCGCCCTATTAACCCTATTAAAGATGACAATTTATTTTGTGGTGCTTCTAATTAAGTGATAAAAAGAAGTTACAAATGATGTACAAAATAAATATACTTTTCTGTGCACCAAGAAAACATGCAACACTTTGTTTTACTACTAAATTAGTCTCAATTTCTAATTATTATAATTAATATTTCACAAACATTGGAAAGTTGCCTGACCTCCTGTGAGATCTCTGCAAAAAGTCTCACATTAATTCCAAAACATGATGCATGATGGGATACACTAAGCGTTGTATAGCGCTCCGGAGCAGTATTGGAGAGGTTTAGTGTGTGTTAAGGACACCGTGCTTTGGCATTATTAAGACCGGGGACAGTCTCATAGTCACGTACACACACTCTCAAGTGAATAAGACCTCAAGTGTGGGTATCTGGAAAGGGGAAAAGTCTTTAAAATGATCCCTAAATACAGTCGCACGTCAAAGTCTTAATAATTCACTAATTCAATTTAACACTTGTATGATATTGTACAAGCCCCTGGACAATCTAATCTGACACTATCACAATATTGGAAAATCAGTTGCCCCACACAGTCAGAAAGTTTATATTGTTCATTGGCTTCTCATTAAATTACTTCAAATAAGCCCCATCAGTTCATGTTCCCACTATACGTGATCTCCATGACTAGATATTGCTATTAATGACTTGCTTTTAATAATGGATGCATTTAACATTTAATTATACAGCATCTTTGCAGATTATGCTTTCATGGTCTAAAAAAAACACAGTAATGTTGCATTTAATTACATAATATTTCTATCCTTTCTGTCTTACAGGATTGTTTCCAGATAACACTGTAGTTCTCCGTCATGCACAAGGATTCACCTCTTTACCCCCCCCCCCCCACACACACACACACAGAGAAATGGTTCCTGGATCAGTGACTCAAGACTTTGCAGTGGTTTGATTTCTGCAGAAGATGTAACTTTGTTTTAATTAACCTTATAATTAATACATTGTGACCTTCCAGCAACCCATATACTGTACTGTATACAGAACCAGTGATGACAACAATAGTTAATAAATAGCATTTATCATATTGATAAAGCATTGTGTTCTCTTTGTCAAGCTTCATACAGTAAATTTTACTTCTGGTGCTTTTATCATAAAAAAGCTTCAGTTCTCATCAGGAGTTTTAGTAAAGGACATATTCATGCACAGCAATCCCCTAGTTCCAGTCATGAAGTGAATGATGTTATTGTTAAAGTTATATTTCTGCATTTTTATGTAGCAGGTGTTTGTTTTCCTGAACACTTTATCTTTCTTCCATTGTTCGGACAATCAGTGTTTACGTGATGCTCTGCTGATTGAGTTTTATAGATGATATTGCACACTTGACATGCATGTCTTCAATGATTTTATTTTGTGAGTTTGAAACATTAAGTGTTGTATCACTTTTTGGTCAATAGAATCTTTTAAGAAAATGTATAGTTTTACTGTGTTCTCTGAAAGATATATACCATATTTATAATGTTTTGTTTTTTAATAAAAGAATTTGCACACTGAAAAATTTTAATGTTTACAACATAACTGCCTTTTTTTTCTTCATAGTTTTATTCTTTAAAAACGAGCTTGGTGACAGTGCAGTAATATGCGCACTTTGTCTTTAAATGAGTTTGACATATCTATAAATACTGGAAAACTCTTACAAAATTATGTATGTTCATTATGCTTTATTTCAGTTTTTATTCCTAGAGATTAATTTGTAAAGCAAGGCAAATCACAGAAACAAATTTAAATAATTTAATAACTTAATAATTTCACTCTTTACTTTTTATTAGTAAATGCTCTTGTCTTTGGTCAGGAAAAAATTTATCTTTTAAATTGAATGAAATTAATCTATTGGTTAGATAAGATACAACTGTGACTGTGCAGTTCACATCACGTGTTGTACACACACATGTACACATCGATATTGCCAAATTGTTGTCAAGCTGAATAACAATAATTTCTGTATTTGCATTATTGTTGGAAGAAGGTGTAGACGTTAATAAAACACTATCTAATAGGTGGCAAATTTAATTTATTGTTAACCAATCTATCCCTTTAGCCGAAAAACGGAAAACAGCGTTCATGAATGACAATAAATGGTTAAGGAAGTGTGATGACGCTGCTCAGCTTTGATGTCATTGGCTGTGAATGTCCCTTGTCATCGCAGGACTGTCTGTGGTTGGATTATCTTTTAACCCATATTAACAGCGGATCATGTTACAAAAGTATGTTTTGCTGCTATTATCACATTAGTAAATATATTAAGTCAACATTGGGTGTTTCTATGTTGAGAAAAATCACCTTTTTACCGAGATCCTAACACTAACCCTAAGAATAACTTCAATGAACTACAAAAAACAGCGCCTAGTATTCCCTTTCCATAGATAGAACGATGGAGGCTTATGGGTAATGTAGTTTAAAAAGTTTTATTAACGAAATGAAATAAATAATATATTGAATGGTAAACTAGACATATAAATATGTTCACTGTGTAAACCACTATGATATATTTGAGAGGCATGGTGAAATTTAGTATTTTAGAGTATGCAATATGTAAAATGCCTTTATGCCACCTTTCCATTCATTTCTGAAAACTGTGCCCAACATTATTTTATCAGCATAGCATAAGTAGTAATCATGCTGATTTTCGCTTTGATATGTTAATTGGACTCTGATTTACAGCCTTTTGAAATGTACAGTTTTTGGCTCTTCCGGGGGTGCTACTGGGCCCCTGGGGGTAGAAGGGCAGTAAAACCTACATATATGTATTCTCCTCATCATGGACAACAAACTGAGCTGAGTCACATTTATATCTGACAGTTTTCACAGTCCTCTGTTTTCTAATTCTTACATCATTGCTATTATACCTTTTGACAGGACATTGTGAGGCCATCTGATGAAACATGGAAAAATTATAAAGAAATGTTTTGATAATAAAAATAATAGATTATTTATTTGATTTTTGAAGTAAACATCAATAAATATAATGGATGAACCTGCAACAACATGCCATTATCTATTCCCCACTGTTAAGCAGTAATCAAGGACAATGTATACACATTGTGATACTTCACTATTACACAAGGACAAATTCATTCATATATATATATATATATATATATATATATATATATATATATATATATATATATATATATATATATATATATTACTAATAACTAATTAGCAAAAATCAGTGTAAAAAATGTCCTCCCTCACCCCTGTATCTTGCTCCTCAGGTGCTGGACATCAGTAATGTGTGTGCTCTTGGTTTGAATGGAGTACAAGATCCACGTTGATCATTCCTGCTACATTCTCAGTTATCCCTCAAGTGTTTGTAACTATAAAGCCCATGGCACCATCTTGTAATGCAAAATAATTAATCTCGTAACTCCCTTTCTTTCACAAAACCAATTGGCATTTGTTACTAAATATAAACAATAATAACTTTCTGGTGTACTGATGTCCCAGATGTCATTAATCTGATCAAATATTTTTATGTCTTAAGTAAAAAATAATCCCAATAATGATTATGTAGTTTTTCCAAGTCTAAAATAAACACATATGAGCCTACTAGTAAAATGATGTATTTACCTAGAATCTTCAGAACACAATATTCATCATATTCATTTTATTGAAGCATAGACTATAAAGATGATAAAGTAGCATCAAGACAAATAAGATTCAAGGAAAATAATTATTCATCATCAAAAATACAGATGAGTGATGAAATGTCCTTAAAAGTCACAGTCCCATTCAGTCAACTGTGATACAGATCATGTGATACATATAAGACATTGGATACTGTTTCAGAAAATAATGATTCTCATCATCACATCTAAACTGGTTTCATCGTGATCTTCTCTCGTGTCTGGAAACAGCTTTTGGTTGATATCCAGCACTGATGTGGTGTAGCTTGTTCTCAGCCAGAAGATTAGATTAGATTAGATTAGATTCAACTTTATTGTCATTATGCAGAGTACAAGTACAGAGCTAATGAAATGCAGTTAGCATCTAACCAGAAGTACAAGAATATAGTGTTTTATATACATAAAAGTGCAGAGTAAGTAAAGCTATGATATACAGAATTTACAGTGGAGTTGCTATATACATATTGATCAGAGTATATACAGAATATAAATATGAATTTAATGTAGGGATTGTATGTACATTAATGAACAGAGCAAAGAAGAATTATATATACATTATGAATAGCAGGAACTTGAGAACAGTGGTATAAATACAGTTGAATGAGTGTGCAAAAGTATAGTTTAACTTTTTTATTATATGCAAAATAATAGTAGTGCAATTATATTTATTGTAGAAATAGTTTACTGTGCTTGTACAGTAACAGCTTAGACAGTTTATAGTGTAATGGATTTAACCATGTGCAGTCTGTGCAAATATGAGTAGTGCAATACATGTATGTAAAGTACTGTGACCAGTGCAGTAACAAGAGCAGGTGCAGGTTAGATTGGTGGTGCGGTGTTCAGGAGTGTCACAGCCTCGGGGAAGAAGCTCTTCCTGAGTCTACTAGTTCGAGAGCGTAGGCTCCTGTAACGCCTGCGGATGGAAGGAGGGTGAAAGGTCCATGGTTAGGGTGAGAGGCATCCTTGATATGTTTCTTGCCCTACCCAGACAGCGCTTCTGATAAATGTTCTCTATGGAGGTTAATCTGGGTGCTAGTGAGATCTCCCAGTCCTAAGATCCCAGACCTGGTCAAAGTGAAACAAACAATCCAGATGAAGTTGTTTAATGGACATAGAGCTCATCTTATGAGTAACTATGACCTTGTAGTACTGTACACTTACCATTCTTCAAAGCTGTTTTAAGATCTTTTGAGAAGCTTTTTCTCTGAAGACAATTTACCACATCCTCTTCTTTCACTCCTTTCCAAGAGCATCACTTGGTCAAAACCCCTCATTTGGTTGATTGAGATCATCTGTACAAAGTAAAATTGTTAAAATACTGCAATAAACAATTTCATTATGCAAGAATTTAGAAAAGTTACAGAGGCAAGGACTTGCCCAGGAGAACCCATTAGCATCGTGTAACTTCTCAGAAGACTCTAGAATTCATCTTTTGTTGCAGTAAAAATTGTGTTTTCTTCCTCTAGAAGTCTTTCTCCAGAGCTAAATGACTTCTCTCCACAAATGTGCTTTTAGTCTGTGCCAGTGTAAAGGCCTGGGCCTTTCAAACCGAATTCAACTATCAATTCCACAATTTATAACACAAACTAATTCACAAAACAAGTGAGATAATTCAATTGGTGTTTATATATCAATGTAAAACCACTTTATGATGACACTTGTATGCATTTTAAGAATAGACAGGTGGTGTTTGTTTTTTTTAAAAGTTTAGATTAAAAATGTTCCAGTCACAACTTTGCTTAACATGCTATAAATTCATTATAGCTGTATCAAATAAATAAAATAAATATATAAACATTGGAAAGAATAATTACGGGCTGACATGAACCAGTCCTTGTGAGAGATCATCATAAAGTCCTGTAAACACAAGCATTTGCTTCAACACACACATACCAGGG